>NC_047113.1:27754470-28049979 GCF_902500255.1 Thalassophryne amazonica
GAAACAACGTAAGGAAAACAGTAACCTGAATGATATTTTCAGTATAATTCATTGTGAGTTATATAATGAAAGGGACAGAACCACAGACTTATTTTAAACAAAATGTTTATGGCGAAATGCAATTTTTTAAATTCGGCACAGTGGCCAACCACGGTACTGCAGCAAAAACACAGAACACCATTATAAATAAAAGTATTATAACTACAAATACATGTGTGTTTTTCAGCCGATAGTGATGACATTTTAGCGACAACATCGTAATGTGACTTATACCATGTAACGAGTAAATGACAACCTGACACCGTGTGAAATGAAGCTGATGCAGAAGTGCAGTTCCTTGACTGGCCACTTGAGGCTGTCTCCAAAACGGAGCACTTTCCCATATGATTCCGTGTTAAAATGTCCAACTTTAGATGAGAAATAAACATGTTTATAGGCTGGTACAAAAAACACTTTTGTCCATGACAACTGTAAGCGGGTGAATTTTATTTTTTGCTTTTTATCTAACTTCTTAGTTTAAGACATTTTAAGCCACAAAGTTATGTAAATTTGGGCGTGTGGTCACTTTGAGTGACAGCTGTTGAGCCCAGAGACTCTGCAAATGTTAATCATCTGGAGATACTCCCCAAAAACATTACTCCAGACAAATTTAGTGAAATTCTGCTTAACCATTTTAGAGTTATTTTGCACACAAATAGGGATTTATCGATATCGATGACATTATCGATTCCGCTTTTCGATCCGATTCCTTATCGATTTTCTTATCGATACCTCTTGTGAATTTTCTGTGTATTAAAAGTAGGCTTTTCAGGTTTTCTATGTCAACAACATTTTACTGAGTCTTAAAGTAAATAAATATGAAATTGTTCACTGGATCCTTGATCTCTGGACATAAATAGAAATAAACAAAGTCTGTAGTTTTTGTCAAAAGCATTTCCTTTCAGACATTAATGACATAAATGCCACTCCATACATCTGAGCTGAGCTCAGCCGGCTGCACATCAGCATTAATGTAATTCATAAAGAATGCAGGACGTCTCATTTTGGGAGGAAAAAACATTTTGGTCGATTCTAGTTTATTGTTTGTATTACAACGTTTGGAAAGAAGTGTCATTTCATTTGAAACAGTGATTCGCTTTGAAGTTACTAATTCCGGATGGACTCTAACTTCACTCGGCAGAGAGTGGTGCAGCATTTGGAGCTGTGCAAACGGAACGGAGAATGATTCTCGTTTCTTGCCTGCAACAAGACACGAGTCCCAGTTAGTGACTTTAATCCACACAAAAGTGACTCAAGATTGACATCTTTAAATGGCTTTGAGAGGGGTTACGAAGTGGACTTGCCACTTCTGAAAAGCATCAAATCAGAGAAGCAACGAAGCAGCGGATTGGAGCACTGCTTCACTGATTCAAGCTTCAAAGCGGAGCCGCACTGCAGGAGCGGTTGATTGCAGACTCGCTGCAGGGTCTGTAATTAACGTAGAGAAATGATCATTTTCCTGACAAACACCCTCAAAAACAACGGCCGCTCTGAAGGACCGATAAGGGAATCGTTAAGCAAAAAGGCTATTGATGTTGGTGGATCTAATCATTTCTTCATGATTCTCGAAAAGAACCGGTTCTCAATACCCAAGCCTACAGACAAACAATTAAAATAATGTCCTTTAAGGCTGATGCACAGGGTAAAGAAATCTATGTAAATCTTGACAGGACAGGTCAGCCTCCATACAAGTTCAAGTATTACTCTTTGTAGCATTATTCTTTAAGAATATGTTTGAAAAATACTATTATTATTAAGCTATTATTAACTATCCCTCTCCTGTGACATTTCATTAGATGGACACTTGGTTACAGTAATTACATTATGAGTAACATCATCAAGCAGCTTTCATTGGTCAGATTTAGATAAAGATGGTTCTCACCCTCCAATGAAGTCTTTGATGCCCTAAAACAGAGCAGATTAAAACAAGAATGTTATTACCAGATCATCACGGCACTGTCTCTTCTTTAACGTATGAGAGAATGAGACAGTACTCAGGAAGCATGCACGACTCCTCACCTTCAGTTGCTCTGGATTCTCTTCTTCAATCATTTTGGCGTGGAGCTCCTCGGCCGTGCTTTCCAGCCGACTGATCTGCTCCGTGGTCTGAGTGAGTGCCTCCTCCAGCTGGCTGAGCTTCTCTTCCTTCTGCCTCTGAAGTTTCTCCTTGATGCGCTTTTCTTCCTGGAGCAGAAACTCCCTCAGCTTCTCAAAGTCTGCGGTGACCAGCTCCTCCAGATCTCCCGCTCGCTCCTAGAGCGCAGGGTGCAAATGTCAGCAAAAATGTGGACATGTGAGTTGCCTGTTTTATTAACTCTGAAGCAGTTAGGACTTTGTTCGTGTAATATGACATAGGCGGTGAAAGGAAGTGGCAGTCAGGGGTTCAACAGCCACCTCCAAAGATTGACTGCTCAGCCCTCCCTTCCACTTTTTATTGTCAGAAAATAATTAGAATCTACAATATAAACTCATCAAATGACACAACAGAAAATCACACTAATAGTATATAAAAAGTGCTGGGTGATAAAATGATTATGATATGTATAGTGATAAAATTTAGGTTGATAGTGATGATAAGCTTTGGAATAGTGATGGGTTGAAAAGATCAATTCCCCAATTTTAAATCAATTCTCACTTTAATTCCCACAAATCGATTCATACATCCAAATATATATATTCTCTCCAGCGTTGTAACAGCGTGCCTGAAAACATTACACTGCATTTGGGCCATTGCGCTGTTTCCAAGGGTGTGTAACTGGAAAAATTAAATGATCATTTCTCTACATTGATTATAGACGTGTTGGTTCTGATTTAGAAGCAGTGCGTCCACAATTTATTCATCAGCCTCTGTCAAAGCCATTTATAGATGTCAATGACCATCGGGATTCTAATTGTCTGTTGTTGCAGCCAAGAAAAGAGAATCGTCCGCGTTTATATTTCACACAGTAGTTTGTTTTTTCCCCCATTCCTCATAACGTGCCGTTTCTGTGGGACACTGCACGAAGGTTCTTTGGTGTCAACTGTGGGAGAACTTGTCCCACAGCAGCGTTCTCCTGCTGTAGGTAAACTTAGGAGAACTTTCTCCCCAGCCACGTTCTCCTGCTGCGTGTTGCACAGCGAGTGTTGCAGGCACGGGTTTTGTAGGGGAGACTGGGGCCATTATCTCCTGGAAAATTTTTATATTTAGAACTCTCTGAAACACTACTGCCTGCATTTTGAGGGCCAAATTTTGTGAAGTAGTATTAATATGTTGCATAACTAGACAATCAGGTAACAACTCAAAAAATGGTTTTAATAACACTAACCCAAATCGATATCAGATCGAATTGATTCGGAAGCAAATCAATTCTTGAAATTTGAATCGATACCCAGCTCTACTTTGGACACTTATGCTCGATATGGACAGATCTAGCAGTGAATTACAAAGGAAAAATAAATGTGAGGGCAACATCTGCTGAATGATCTCCCGGTGGGGTGAGGTTTGCTACCTCCATTGTCTCCGTTCCTCCATTCCCCTCGCCAAGGGGTCTAAGGACACCACTTCCGTTATGATAGATCTCTCCAACGTTCCTGAGCAATATCATGATCTCAAAGACGCATTCAGTAAACATCACGCACTTTCCCTACCACCTCATCGACCGTACGACTGCTCCATCGATTTGCTTCCGGGCACTTCTTTTCCCTCCAGCCGGCTTTATACTCTGTCGCACCCAGAGAGAGAATTAATGGAGCAGTATATTCAAGACTCCTTGGCAGCTGGTCTCATCCATCCTTCCTCATCACCCTTAGGGGCAGGGTTTTTTTTTTCGTGGGGAAGAAGGATGGGTCTTTATGCCCCTGCATTGATTACCGCAGATTGAATGCCATTACCGTCCATAACAGGTATCCTCTTCCACTGCTTGATTCGACATTTGATTCGCTGCAGGGGGCGTCCATTTTCACCAAACTAGACCTTAGAAACGCTTACCACCTCATCTGCATTAAGGAGGTGGACGAGTGGAAGACTGCGTTCAATACCCCCCTGGGCCATTTTGAATATATTGTGATGCTGTTTGGTCTCACTAATGCTCCCGCCGTCTTTCAAGCTCTCATTAATGATGTACTACTTGACTTCCTCAATCGGTTTGTATTCGTGTACCTAGATGATATCCTAATATTTTCCAGAAACTTTCAAGAACACACCCAACATGTCCGTCTGGTCCTTAATAGACTTCTTGAGAACCGTTTGTTTGTTAAGGCAGGTTAACAAACAAACGGTTTTGTTTTTGAACATAATCAAATCAAGCCTGACCCAGCTAAGATCACCGCAGTTTCCGAATGGCCCACTCCCTCCAATGTCAAACAGCTTCAGCAATTCCTTGGATTCGCCAACTTCTACCAAAGATTTATCCGTAATTTTAGTCAGATAGCTGCCCCTCTCCATCAGCTCACATCCTCTAAAACTCATTTTCTCTGGTCCCCTGAAGCCAATCAGGCCTTTAACACTCTCACACATCGTTTTACCACCGCCCCTGTCCGGGTCCAGCCCGATCCGGATCGTCAGTTCATTGTGGAGGTCGATGCCTCCAACATCGGGATCGGGGCCGTCCTCTCCCAGTGGGCTGAGGGCGATGGGCAGCTCCACCCATGCGCCTTCTTTTCTCGGCGTCTGTCTCCTGCCGAGCGCAATTATGATGTGGGTAACCGGGAACTCCTGGCAGTGAAGGAAGCACTGGAGGAGTGGAGACACTGGCTAGAAGGTACGTGCATTCCCTTCATTGTATGGACAGATCACAAGAACCTAACTTACATACAAACTGCCAAAAGGTTAAATTCCAGGGAGGCCAGGTGGTCTTTGTTTTTTGGATGGTTTCATTTTTCTCTCACCTACAGACCCGGCTCTAGAACACCAAACCTGATGCCCTCTCTCGGCAATACACCCCCCTCGACAGCAAAACCACCTCTGACCAGGTGGTAGTTGGGGCTCTGACGTGGGACATAGGAAGGGTTGTCAGGGAGGCACAGGTTCACCATCCGGATCCTGGGGGAGGTCCCCCTGGACGTCTTTTTGTTCCACCATCTGCACGTTCAGCTGTTCTCCAGATCATTCACACGGCCAAATTTGCTTGCCACCCGGGCATCCAGCGGACCCTCCATCTCCTTCAGCAGCACTACTGGTGGCCCTCCATCCAGGCGGATGTGCGAGCGTATGTGAATGCCTGTCCCACCTGTGCCAGAAGCAAGGCTTTCCATTTGCCCCCCTCAGGTCTCCTTCGTCCGCTCCCAGTCCCTGGACATCCTTGGTCGCACATCTGCCTGGACTTTGTAACCAGCCTACCCGCCTCCCACAGACACACTGCCATCTTCACCATCCTTGACCGGTTTTTTAAGTCTGCTCATTTCGTGGCCCTGCCTAAGCTTCCCTCTGCCCAGGAGACCGCTGACCTCCTAGTCCACCATGTCTTCCGGCTGCATGGCATCTCTCAAGACATCGTGTCGGACCGAGGTCCCCAGTTCACTTCACAGGTGTGGAAGACTTTTTGTTCAGCATTAGGGGCCTCAGTCAGCCTCTCGTCCGGGTTCCATCCCCAGACCAATGGCCAAGCGGAACGGGCCAACCAGGAGCTCGAGGCCGCCCTCCGGTGCGTTACTTCCTCCCATCCATCCTCCTGGAGCACCCACCTACCCTGGATAGAGTATGCTCATAACTCCCAAGTGAGCTCCGCCATTGGACTGTCCCCTTTTGAGTGTTCTCTGGGCTACCAGCCCCCATTGTTTCCGGACCAGGAGTTGGATCTTGCTGTGCCATCTGTTCCGGCCCACCTCCAGCGCTGCCGCCGGGTGTGGACGACTGCCCGTTCTGCTCTGCTCCAGACGAGAGGCAGGACTGTACGCCATGTGGATCGTCATCGAACCCTGGCCCCCCACTACCAACCTGGACAAAAGGTCTGGCTCTCAGCGAAGGACGTGCCTCTCAGGGGTGAAACCCGGAAGCTGGCGCCCCGGTTCCTGGGTCCTTTCATGGTGGAAAGGATTATTAATCCTGTGGCTGTTAGACTTAAGTTGCCACGGTCCCTCCGGATCCGGTGTTTCATGTGTCTCGGCTCAAGCCCATGCAGGTCAGTGCCGTGTGCCCTCCGGCCGATCCCCCTCCTCCCGCCCGGGTGGTGGGTGGTCTTCCGGCCTGGACCGTCCATCAGATCCTGGATGTGCATCGCCGAGGTCGGGGTTTCCAGTATCTGGTGGACTGGGAGGGCTATGGAACTGAGGAGCGCTCCTGGGTGTCACGGGACCTCATTCTGGACCCCTCCCTCTTCCGTGTCTTCTATCAGGCCCACCCGGATCGGTCGCCGAGGGGCTCCCGTTGTGCTGCTGCTTCACTCCCCCTCCCTTCCTGTCTCTTTTCTGGCTGACTCATGGAGCTGACTGGACTCACTTGTCTGCAATCATCCACATCTGTATTTATACCTCGACTCTTCACTCACTCAGACGCCGGAAACTCAGTTGCCTTTGGTGTATTCTGGCCTCAGCTTTGTTTCTTTAACTTCTGGTGTGCCATGATTTTTGCCTTCTGACCCTGTTCTCCTGTGTTTTCAGATTTTGGACTCAGTCAGCCTGGTCAGCCACCTGGTCCTGCCCTGGCTCAGCTCTTTTTACCTCACTGGAAGTGAACCCTCTCTGCAGTACCCTGGCTCGTCTCTCCCTCCTTCAGTGCTTGGTTTATCTGTGCATTCAATTCAGTTCTTTATTTACTCACTAATAAATTGTTATATTTTTGCTACTCCGGTCTCTTTTCCTGCATACGAGTCCTAACCTCTGCCTTTGGTGTTTTCACCATAACAAATCGGGTGTTGTAGCCTTCTTGTTACAAACACTAAAAATCAAGTAAATGCTGATGCGGTTGGTAATATCTCTACATGAACAAGTAAATTAAATATATAATGTATGAAAAAAAGCCAACAACTTCACTATGTACTATTGGACACAGAATTTAAAAACTCTCACTCGCTTGGTTCATTGGACCACTTCATTCTGGATGCTCCCCCCCATGCTAAATTTGCTTCCTCCACCTGTGTCTTGTTGCTCTTTTGTACTTTATTTTGTTTTCAATTTGTATCATGGATGACATTATTGCAAAAGAATCAGCTTGGTGTGAACATGTCAGTACCTGGAGTCAGTAAAAAGAGGGGTGGGAGGGGAATCTTGCGCTGATTTACTCAGAGCTAAAGGGAAATTCCACGACTCTTGTGTCATCACAGAGCAAAATCACTTTAAAACTGATACGGTGAAACTGATGTTATGCAGCTCTGTCAGAATCAGTTTCACACACACTCCGCTGTTCACACCGCCAGGTGTGATAACAGAGGAAATGTCTTTCAAAGTTCCCAGAAAACACAGGTGAACAGTCATATAAGGAGGGAGGGAGAGAGAGAGAGAGAGAGAGAGAGAGAGAGAGAGAGAGAGAGAGAGAGACGTGCATGCTCGACCTCTGCTATATTGCATGATGTTCTCTGAGAAAGTCAGATGTGCAAAGAATACTACTTACAGTATGGTGCATCATTTAACTTTGTGTTAAACATCATTTTTTGACACTCTTGTGCTTGGTGTCCCTATATGTTTTGTCATTTTCATTATGGATAAGTACAAATTTTAGTAACATGTTTTAATGTTTCAAAAAAAACAAAACACCCAATTAACACCTCTCTGAGTCAGTGTCAACAACTAAAAATAAGTTTATTAAAATTAGCATTCAGAGGAAAAAGCAAGTCTGTTTGAGTTTTAGTGATTCTACTTTTATCATGTTTTTACAATTAGTTTTACTGCAATGCCCCCTTTACAAAGTACCATTTGTAAATTCAAATTAGTACTTCAGTTTTCTTTCCACATTTAATGAAAGTAAAAGAAAAAGTTAACTAAATATTAAGATACATATATACATGATCTATTTCTGTGTGTCTATAAACACATACACACAATTCTTTCAAAAGCTCAATTAATATACAGTAACTTTTCTTTTCAGAATTCCAACAGGAAATATTAGTTTTCAATATAAATTACATGAAAAAAGTGAACTAAATGACAGAAGCCGTTGTTACAACTAAATGTGGAAAAGGAATTATAGACTCTTTTGTTATTATTATTACTTGATGTTCATCTGTCTGTGCTCAGTATAACTCCAATCCTATTACTGCCAGGGTCTTCAAATTCACAAGGAACATTCTTGGGACACAGACCTTGGACAAATTAAAAGAAGACTAACCTTGACCTATTTTAAAAGGCTAAAAAGCCAAATTGTTTCAATCTGTTCAGTTTCTTTTTTGTTTGTTTTTTTTTTGTGGCAGGCATAACAGCCAATCAAAGTACAGCTGCACTGTGGCGTCAGTGGCTGGTCTCTCCAAAATCACTTTGTTTTGTGTGTTTATATACATTTGTCATATATAATGTAAAAGCTAGCGAGAAAAAAACACTTCTAAAACTGAAAATGCTGTTTTTGGACCCTAATAAAACCTCAATTTATTTACAAGACATTCCGCGGACATTAGCATGGTGACATCACAGGCTGGTAGCTAGCTGCAAAACTCTGTTTCATTTGTGTGTAAATATATCTTATGTCATATTTTATGTAAAAGCTATCAAAGAATTAAACACTTCTAAAACTGAAAATGCTGTTTTAGTAACTTGATAACACCTCTGGAGTAATTTACAAGATATTTTGCATGTTAACATGCATGCTAACTCATAGCTAACTTTCTATGGAGTTAAATTTTTGTCATTAATACCTGCAAATGCACAGAGGGTGATCTACAAATATTCCTTGATTTGCACAACTTCCGTGGTTAAAATGTAAATATTGTTTTTAACTGATTGATAGAGGGGCTTTATTGAACATTGTGAAATTGTACGTAAGACAACAGGATCTTAATAATTAATTAAACAACTGCAAATTATAAAGAACACAATGTTCATACGGCCGAGGGAATTTTAGCATTGCGTTATATTTATTATTTGTAAACACACATCCTCACCCCCTACCCCAAATGTTCAGATTCTGTAGATATAATTCCAAAAATGCAGATTAAATGATCACTTTTCCAGCCAGTTTTCTTTAGACCAGTAATGGGATGGATATATGAACATTTCCCAGTCACTGAATATGTTTTGAATATCATTTATATCAATCATTAAGAAATACAAACTAGAGTTGCAACAATTTATCGATTATTAAATTAATTACCAAATGCTTTTGTAAAACTGATAGGTAAATTATTTGTGACTGAAAAAGAGCTGTTTTCCACAATCTTGTGTATGTTATGCATGAGCTTGTGAGGCAGGTGAAAATGGACGGAAAACACGACAAGAAATACGCAAGAAGAAACAAAAGTTTAGAAACTTCCTCTCACTCTCTTTCACCCACATCCTGTCATACCAGTGAAGAAAAAGAGAAATGAAAATATGTGACTGTGCAAACTAAGTGGGTCAAACAGATCAACAGGGAAACAGATGGCAAATTATAAAGCAAACTCAAACAGGAAAAGACTGTTTTTCTTTTTCTTTTAATCCTGTCCCTCAGCATCACTCCTCCAAATATCTCTCCCTGGTTGTTGTAGTCAAACTGTAGTCATCCATGATCACAAACAGAAAGAGGCCATGGCAAGTTAAAAGATATTATGACCTTTCAGCACCACTGAAACAAAAATCTAAGTCAGTGTATGTGTATTTTTGACACTATGTATACTTTTGACCCTGGCTTCATAAAAAAAAAAAAAAAAAAAAATCCAAAATAAATTAATACTTGTTCACCTAATTCTGGGGATATTGTTTCCCCATTAAAGATGTGGTACAATCATTCTATAACGGGAAAAAAGACAGTCCAACAAAATCTTTTAAGACCTAATACCATGACATTCACGTCCAATGAGTGTATGAAACTGCTCACCACATGAATAAACACACAGAGATGGTTATTTTAGATTAATATGACTGTGATGGAAAAAATTTCCATGATGAAAACCCTGGAAGTTTATAAAACAAATACATCAACATACAAAATCAACTTTGACAAAAGTGTGTTAAAGTCAATTTCAGGCTGGAATCACATAAAAAACAAACAAAAAAACATTATTGTTCTAGAGTGGTTTTGTCAGAAATATTGTGCCATGGTGCATGTCAATGAATTTGAACGTCATGAAAACATTCAATATTTTTTGTCACATATTTCAGAAAGTGAAAAGTGTATATATTCTCAACTCATTACACAAACTAAAATGTCTGAAGCATTTTTGTTTTTTAATTTGTAATTTTGATCATTACGGCTCACTGCTCAAAAAACAAAAACAACACATCTCAAAATATTACAATATTTCATTTCAAATATAAGTAACTGGCAGCACGGTGGATTGGTGGTTAGCATGGTAGCCTCACAGCATGAAGGTCATAGGATCGATTCCCACCTGTGGCTTTTCTATGTAGAGCTTGTGTGGGTTCTCTCCAGGTGCTCCGGCTTCCTCCCACATCCAAAGACATGCAAGTTGGCTGGATTGGAAACTATAAATTGCCCGTAGGTCTGCGTGCGGGTGTGAATGTCTTTGTTTGTCTACAGGTGACCCTGCGACAGACTGGCGTCCTGTCCAGGGTATACCCCACCTCATGCCTTGTATCTGATGGGATAGGCTCCAAGCCCCATGACCCTGAACTGGAGTAAGCGGTTGAAGATGAGTGAGTGAAGTTTGAATAACTCAGTATTTATGCAGTACAAATACCATGATTCTCTCACGGCCGAGGTTTTAACCTGGGCGGAATTCCCCCAAGGGCTGAATTCTCTTTTTAGAAAAATTTGTTTAACCCTCAGCGGTCCAAAAAGATTAAAAAAAAAAAAAAATTCGATTTGGACTTGGCGGATGGACCCTAGAGGGTTAAAAAGGAATGACTAAGGAGTTAGAAAAATCTCTATATACAACCCCTAGCAAAAATTATGGAATCACCAACCTCGGAGGATGTTCATTCAGTTGTTTAATTTTGTAGAAAAAAAAGCAGATCACAGACATGACACAAAACTAAAGTCATTTCAAATGGCAACTTTCTGGCTTTAAGAAACACTATAAGAAATCAAGAAAAAAAAATTGTGGCAATCAGTAACGGTTACTTTTTTAGACCAAGCAGAGGGAAAAAAATATGGACTCACTCAATTCTGAGGAATAAATTATGGAATCACCCTGTAAATTTTCATCCCCAAAATTAACACCTGCATCAAATCAGATCTGCTCATTAGTCTGCATCTAAAAAGGAGTGATCACACCTTGGAGAGCTGTTGCACCAAGTGGACTGACATGAATCATGGCTCCAACACGAGAGATGTTAATTGAAACAAAGGAGAGGATTATCAAACTCTTAAAAAAGGGTAAATCATCACGCAATGTTGCAAAAGATGTTGGTTGTTCACAGTCAGCTGTGTCTAAACTATGGACCAAATACAAACAACATGGGAAGGTTGTTAAAGGCAAACATACTGGTAGACCAAGGAAGACATCAACGCGTCAAGACAGAAAACTTAAAGCAATATGTCTTGCTTAATGCAATATGTCGATTTGTTTCACAGTGTAATCTTCACGTGCCTTAACTAAAGCACTCCCTCTGCTGAATCACCTCTAAATTATTTACACATTATTCACTTTGTGTGTTTTTAGGAATCCGCTAGCTTAGCGCAGCTACTAGCTCTTAGCCGATTTAGCATGGCGGCTTCTCCTGTCTCTCCTGCACTTTTCTGCTCTGGGTGTGAAATGTTTAGTTATCCCTCGGCCTCCTTTAGCAGTAATGGTACTTGTAATAAGTGTAGCTTATTCGTAGCTTTGGAGGCCAGGCTGGGCGAATTGGAGACTCGGCTCCGCACAGTGGAAAATTCTACAGCTAGCCAGGCCCCTGTAGTCGGTGCAGACCAAGGTAGCTTAGCCGCCGTTAGGTCCCTTCCAGCAGATCCCGAGCAGCCGGGAAAGCAGGCCGACTGGGTGACTGTGAGGAGGAAGCGTAGCCCTAAACAGAAGCCCCGTGTACACCACCAACCCATTCACATTTCTAACCGTTTTTCTCCACTCGGCGACACACCCACCGAGGATCAAACTCTGGTTATTGGCGACTCTGTTTTGAGAAATGTGAAGTTAGCGACACCAACAACCATAGTCAATTGTCTTCCGGGGGCCAGAGCAGGCGACATTGAAGGAAATTTGAAACTGCTGGCTAAGGCTAAGCGTAAATTTGGTAAGATTGTAATTCACGTCGGCAGTAATGACACCCGGTTACGCCAATCGGAGGTCACTAAAATTAACACTGAATCGGTGTGTAACTTTGCAAAAACAATGTCGGACTCTGTAGTTTTCTCTGGGCCCCTCCCCAATCGGACCGGGAGTGACATGTTTAGCCACATGTTCTCCTTGAATGGCTGGCTGTCTGAGTGGTGTCCAAAAAATGAGGTGGGCTTCATAGATAATTGGCAAAGCTTCTGGGGAAAACCTGGTCTTGTTAGGAGAGACGGCATCCATCCCACTTTGGATGGAGCAGCTCTCATTTCTAGAAATCTGTCCAATTTTCTTAAATCCTCCAAACTGTGACTATCCAGGGTTGGGACCAGGAAGCAGAGTTGTAGTCTTACACACCTCTCTGCAGCTTCTCTCTCCCTGCCATCCCCTCACTACCCAATCCCCGTAGAGACGGTGCCTGCTCCCAGACCACCAATAACCAGTAAAAATCTATTTAAGCATAAAAATTCAAAAAGAAAAAATTATATAGCACCTTCAACTGCACCACAGACTAAAACAGTTAAATGTGGTCTATTAAACATTAGGTCTCTCTCTTCTAAGTCCCTGTTAGTAAATGATATAATAAGTGATCAACATATTGATTTATTCTGCCTTACAGAAACCTGGTTACAGCAGGATGAATATGTTAGTTTAAATGAGTCAACACCCCCAAGTCACACTAACTGCCAGAATGCTCGTAGCACGGGCCGAGGCGGAGGATTAGCAGCAATCTTCCATTCCAGCTTATTAATTAATCCAAAACCCAGACAGAGCTTTAATTCATTTGAAAGCTTGACTCTTAGTCTTGTCCATCCAAATTAGAAATCCCAAAAACCAGTTTTATTTGTTATTATCTATCGTCCACCTGGTCGTTACTGTGAGTTTCTCTGTGAATTTTCAGACCTTTTGTCTGACTTAGTGCTTAGCTTAGATAAGATAATTATAGTGGGCAATTTTAACATCCACACAGATGCTGAGAATGACAGCCTCAACACTGCATTTAATCTATTATTAGACTCAATTGGCTTTGCTCAAAATGTAAATGAGTACACCCACCACTCTAATCATATCTTAGATCTTGTCTTGACTTATGGTATGGAAATTGAAGACTTAACGGTATTCCCTGAAAACTCCCTTCTGTCTGATCATTTCTTAATAACATTTACATTTACTCTGATGGACTACCCAGCAGTGGGGAATAAGTTTCATTACACTAGAAGTCTTTCAGAAAGCGCTGTAACTAGGTTTAAGGATATGATTCCTTCTTTATGTTCTCTAATGCCATATACCAACACAGTGCAGAGTAGCTACCTAAACTCTGTAAGTGAGATAGAGTATCTCGTCAATAGTTTTACATCCTCATTGAAGACAACTTTGGATGCTGAAGCTCCTCTGAAAAAGAGAGCTTTAAATCAGAAGTGCCTGACTCCGTGGTATAACTCACAAACTCGCAGCTTAAAGCAGATAACCCGTAAGTTGGAGAGGAAATGGCGTCTCACTAATTTAGAAGATCTTCACTTAGCCTGGAAAAAGAGTCTGTTGGTCTATAAAAAAGCCCTCCGTAAAGCTAGGACATCTTACTACTCATCACTAATTGAAGAAAATAAGAACAACCCCAGGTTTCTTTTCAGCACTGTAGCCAGGCTGACAAAGAGTCAGAGCTCTATTGAGCCGAGTATTCCTTTAACTTTAACTAGTAATGACTTCATGACTTTCTTTGCTAATAAAATTGTAACTACTAGACAAAAAATTACTCATAACCATCCCAAAGACGTATTGTTATCTCTGGCTGCTTTCAGTGATGCCGGTATTTGGTTAGACTCTTTCTCTCCGATTGTTCTGTCTGAGTTATTTTCATTAGTTACTTCCTCCAAACCATCAACATGTCTATTAGACCCCATTCCTACCAGGCTGCTCAAGGAAGCCCTACCATTAATTAATGCTTCGATCTTAAATATGATCAATCTATCTTTATTAGTTGGCTATGTACCACAGGCTTTTAAGGTGGCAGTAATTAAACCATTACTTAAAAAGCCATCACTTGACCCAGCTATCTTAGCTAATTATAAGCCAATCTCCAACCTTCCTTTTCTCTCAAACATTCTTGAAAGGGTAGTTGTAAAACAGCTCATCTGAGAGATCATCTGCAGAGGAATGGTCTATTTGAAGAGTTTCAGTCAGGTTTTAGAATTCATCATAGTACAGAAACAGCATTAGTGAAGGTTACAAATGATCTTCTTATGGCCTCAGACAGTGGACTCATCTCTGTGCTTGTTCTGTTAGACCTCAGTGCTGCTTTTGATACTGTTGACCATAAAATTTTATTACAGAGATTAGAGCATGCCATAGGTATTAAAGGCACTGCGCTGCGGTGGTTTGAATCATATTTATCTAATAGATTACAATTTGTTCATGTAAATGGGGAATCTTCTTCACAGACTAAGGTTAATTATGGAGTTCCACAAGGTTCTGTGCTAGGACCAATTTTATTCACTTTATACATGTTTCCCTTAGGCAGTATTATTAGACGGCATTGCTTAAATTTTCATTGTTACGCAGATGATACCCAGCTTTATCTATCCATGAAGCCAGAGGACACACACCAATTAGCTAAACTGCAGGATTGTCTTACAGACATAAAGACATAGATGACCTCTAATTTCCTGCTTTTAAACTCAAATAAAACTGAAGTTATTGTACTTGGCCCCACAAATCTTAGAAACATGGTGTCTAACCAGATCCTTACTCTGGATGGCATTACCCTGACCTCTAGTAATACTGTGAGAAATCTTGGAGTCATTTTTGATCAGGATATGTCATTCAATGCGCATATTAAACAAATATGTAGGACTGCTTTTTTGCATTTGCGCAATATCTCTAAAATTAGAAAGGTCTTGTCTCAGAGTGATGCTGAAAAACTAATTCATGCATTTATTTCCTCTAGGCTGGACTATTGTAATTCATTATTATCAGGTTGTCCTAAAAGTTCCCTGAAAAGCCTTCAGTTAATTCAAAATGCTGCAGCTAGAGTGCTAACAGGGACTAGAAGAAGAGAGCATATCTCACCCATATTGGCCTCTCTTCATTGGCTTCCTATTAATTCTAGAATAGAATTTAAAATTCTTCTTCTTACTTATAAGGTTTTAAATAATCAGGTCCCATCTTATCTTAGGGACCTCACAGTACCATATCACCCCAATAGAGCGCTTTGCTCTCAGACTACAGGCTTACTTGTAGTTCCTAGGGTTTGTAAGAGTAGAATGGGAGGCAGAGCCTTCAGCTTTCAGGCTCCTCTCCTGTGGAACCAGCTCCCAATTCAGATCAGGGAGACAGACACCCTCTCTACTTTTAAGATTAGGCTTAAAACTTTCCTTTTTGCTAAAGCTTATAGTTAGGGCTGGATCAGGTGACCCTGAACCATCCCTTAGTTATGCTGCTATAGACGTAGACTGCTGGGGGGTTCCCATGATGCACTGAGTGTTTCTTTCTCTTTTTGCTCTGTATGCATCACTCTGCATTTAATCATTAGTGATTGATCTCTGCTCCCCTCCACAGCATGTCTTTTTCCTGGTTCTCTCCCTCAGCCCCAACCAGTCCCAGCAGAAGACTGCCCCTCCCTGAGCCTGGTTCTGCTGGAGGTTTCTTCCTGTTAAAAGGGAGTTTTTCCTTCCCACTGTTGCCAAGTGCTTGCTCACAGGGGGTCGTTTTGACCGTTGGGGTTTTTCCGTAATTATTGTATGGCCTTGCCTTACAATATAAAGCGCCTTGGGGCAACTGTTTGTTGTGATTTGGCGCTATATAAATAAAATTGATTTGATTTGATATGTCTCAATAATCGAAAATGCACCACAAAACAAATGAGGAATGAATGGGAGGAAACTGGAGTCAACGTCTGTGACCGAACTGTAAGAAACCGCCTAAAGGAAATGGGATTTACATACAGAAAAGCTAAACGAAAGCCATCATTAACACCTAAACAGAAAAAAAACAAGGTTACAATGGACTAAGGAAAAGCAATCGTGGACTGTGGATGACTGGATGAAAGTCATATTCAGTGATGAATCTCGAATCTGCATTGGGCAAGGTGATGATGCTGGAACTTTTGTTTGGTGCCTTTCCAATGAGATTTATAAAGATGACTGCCTGAAGAGAACATGTAAATTTCCACAGTCATTGATGATATGGGGCTGCATGTCAGGTAAAGGCACTGGGGAGATGGCTGTCATTACATCATCAATAAATGCACAAGTTTACGTTGATATTTTGGACACTTTTCTTATCCCATCAATTGAAAGGATGTTTGGGGATGATGAAATCATTTGCATCTTGCCATAGAGCAAAAACTGTGAAAACATTCCTTGCAAAAAGACACATAGGGTCAATGTCATGGCCTGCAAATAGTCTGGATCTTAATCCAATTGAAAATCTTTGGTGGAAGTTGAAGAAAATGGTCCATGACAAGGCTCCAACCTGCAAAGCTGATCTGGCAACAGCAATCAGAGAAAGTTGGAGCCAGATTGATGAAGAGTACCGTTTGTCACTCATTAAGTCCATGCCTCAGACACTGCAAGTTGTTATAAAAGCCAGAGGTGGTGCAACAAAATACTAGCGGTGTTGGAGCGTTCTTTTGTTTTTCATGATTCCATAATTTTTTCCTCAGAATTGAGTGATTCCATATTTTTTTCCCTCTGCTTGGTCTAAAAAAGTAACCGTTACTGACTGACAATTTTTTTTCCTGATTTCTTATAGTGTTTCTTAAAGCCAGAAAGTTGCCATTT
Organism: Thalassophryne amazonica; assembly: GCF_902500255.1. NCBI lineage: Eukaryota > Metazoa > Chordata > Actinopteri > Batrachoidiformes > Batrachoididae > Thalassophryne > Thalassophryne amazonica. The sequence continues at coordinate 27,771,557 of NC_047113.1, forward strand.
GAAATGACTTTAGTTTTGTGTCATGTCTGTGATCTGCTTTTTTCTACAAAATTAAACAACTGAATGAACATGATTCCATAATTTTTGCCAGGAGTTGTATTCATTGGTGCATTAATGGTTTGGCAATATCTGACAAAATATGACCAGACTGAGTAGGTGTATTACAATATACTGGCTTATATCAATACTGCATCAGACTTAAAAGATCGTTCCAGTCGATTTGGTTACCGCCTATGACACACGTGTCTTTTTGTTCAAAATTATTAGTGGCATGTTGAAAACAGTATAGAACACAACAAAATAGAATTAAACCAATATAAATGCATACTGTGAACATCTCTGGTAAGCTAGCTGTGATAGAAGTGACGCTAGCTTAGCATTAACCAAACCAGCTAACATCCAGCTTTGTTTCTCCCAAACTTAACTAAAGAACAACAAACAACAAAAATGAAGGTTTACAACATCCTGAACAAGTAAGTAGCCAGTACAGAAATGTAACAGTAAACTGTCAACGATATATGCTGTAAGTAAACATAAAAAACAAGAATTTTAATGTTTGTTAAAACACAGTTTGACTATTTAAACTGCAGTGCCCCTTTTAGCCATTTGTTGAAAAAGTGATTTCTTTCACGCTGCAAAATTGCCAAAAGTGAGCAGAGAACTCTGATTGCTAACGTTTTTATGTGATTGTTGTAAGTAAGTGAACTTGTCCTTTAAGGAACAATCACACTTTTGCCACATATGTCGTACATCACGTCCTGTGACGCTGACTAACAACCTGTTGTGTCACCATCAGACAGTGAAGCGCACGAGTCAGCACACAGTCACGTCTGACAGGTGAAGGTAGATGAATGTTATAGCTACCAGAAATTCTGGTTCTGTAGCTGCGTTAATGCGCGTGTGCACTCATTTTACAACAACATAATACCTTAATGAGGAGGATCTTCTCGTTGGTTTGTCTTTGAAAGAGTGTGGCCTCTTCTATCTGGAAGTGAACCCTCTCCAGAGCGACAGAAAGTTTGTCCTGTCGGCAGCACAGATAGACAATCAAATAAACCAGATTACTGAAATGAACACTTTATTTCATCGATGTCTTTGCTCAAGCAACAACAGTCGTCTTTATTGTGAGTCACATGATGTGGAGCCCTTCGCCAAATGAACTCTGCGTGCAAGAAAATGGAATTTTAGCTTCGGGAAAACATGTTAGAACACACTCAGCCTCTCAGGCGCTGAACAACAAACAGAGAGTTCACATCGCACCGCTGAATTCTTCTATGACACAAAATATGAAGAGCCAAAGAGAGGCTGATTTTAGTACACTGTTAAACCAAATGAGTTGAAAACACCAAAAAATGTTTGTTGTAACAGACTACCCAAGAATATTTATGTTATTTTATTAAAATACAACTAAAAAGTACATGTATTTTCATTTACCTAACTTTTTTTGTAAAATGAACTCAATTCATTTGAGTGAAATCAACCCAAATGAGCAGAACGTCCAAAAGATCTCAAGTATGTTGCAGGAAGACACAAAAAGCAGTGACTTAATGATCCAGTGATGGTTTATGAAGTTACTGCTTAAATATATCTGTTTTCTCTTACATGCATGGGGTTACTAAAGCACACTCAGATGGTATACTGCGTAGTCCGAAGGCATCAATAAAAAGAATATTGGTTAAACAAATTTATATTTTAAAAAGTACGCTGTTCTGGAACGATGTTGCAGATGATAACGTGTATTATTCTGAAACTCAACAGTTGGTGGAACAAACCTCAAATAATCCCGTGTGGCAAAGCGTCATTAAAAATGACTAAACTCAAACATACTTGTACTCCAACCCCATTAAAAAATAATAAAAAATGTGTACTGTGTTGAATGTGATTCAAGCCTTTTTTTATTTTTTGTTTGTTTTTGCACTTAAAATTGTTAAATTCTCTTAAATGTAATACTGCATGTTGAAACAAATGCAAATATCTAAGTTAATTTGATCAGTATTTTAAATTTCTTTTCTTTTCTTTATTTATTTCATTCATAAAATAAAAACAAAAACACAAGAGTAATTACAATTACCAAATTACCATGAATGAAAAGGAGCAGAAAGAAGTAATAACTTATGACATCTTCCCCATCATACACAAGAAAATATAACAGTTCCATCAAACGTTAACAGCTATATGGCTTTTTTAAGACACAATACTCATAACGCATAACATAGAGCAGTTTAAAAAGCACTACTCTGAAATTTCATATTTTTTCAACACAGACAATTTCAAGTTCTTTTTAAACACATGTATTAACTTAGAATTTTTTATTTCATTGTCAAGACTGTTCCATAAACCAACACCTCTGACTGAAATACACTTTTCTTTAGTTGTAGTTCTATACCTGGGTTTTACAAAAAACTTCAGTTCCTTTCAATTCATATTTACTTTCTCTTTTGGTGAATCTATTCTGTAGATTAATAAGTATTTTTTAAAAGAGCTTTGTACATAGTTTTTAAAATATTCATTTCACTGCAATAAAAAGATATAAATGTAACGAATTTCAAATATTTACATTCTAATAACTTGAGTGCATACATAGTAAGTCTTAAAATGGTCTTGATGCCCGTTGGTGCCAGGATTGAGCTTCGTAATGCCATCACGAACTGCTGTGAGATTGGGTTGATCAGGATAGATAGAGTCTGACGAATTTTTCCACTCCCAAATTTGACAGCTGTGTAGTTCCAGTGTTGGAACAAGGCTTTAAACACGATATTTCAGCTGCCTCGCAACCTTGCAATTTATTTTATGTTAAAGAGTTTAGGGTTAGGAGGATAAGCCTTATTCTAACCCTGAACCAACCTGTGTCAAGCACCTTCTGATAAGGGTTAGGGTTTGGATTTGAACAGTACTTCCCTACCAAACCTTTGCACACTTGCTGGTGTCTTGCTCAGTGGCAGAATTCCAATATGTTCCATGCACAAATCTGGAATATTTCCAGTTCACACGATACCTGAAAAATGTACAACTCTACCTGGATGGGGCGCCAGTCCGTCCCAGGTTACTATTCACAGCTGGGTGGACTGGAAGGAAGCAGATAGTGTCTTCTTGTCCGACAACACAGACAGGAAGATCGGGTCTCAAACCCAGATCTATACAATTCCTATCCCACTGAGCTCTGCTTTGAGTACATAGAAAAAAAATGAGGTATCAGTTGTGTGAAAGTTTTTGAGTTTTATCAACATATTCTGGTTTGCAGGGTGTGTTCTGTTTATTAATAACACTTTTTAAAATTGCTAAAGCAAGTTTCATTGGATTTTTAGGGATGTTTGTCAAGTCTCAGAAGCCTGATCTTATCAGAACAAACAGGGGAGTGGCGAAGCAGCGCCTGGAATAACAATAACACACTCCCTTCTTCTGGAGCCTTAATGCAACAGTATGAACTCATAATCCAGAACTATAGGAAACTATTTTCAGAGTTGCCTGGGAGCCATCAAAAAGAACAGACTGTTTTTAAAGCAATCAGCCAATCAGTTTCAGCACCTTATAATTCTCGAAGGCCTCGGTAATGGGGATGACGTTGTGGGTCTTGTGGTCCCGGGACATGCCGCACACCAGGCAGATGGGCAGCTGATCGTCCTCACAGTACAGCTTCAGCTTCTCCTCGTGCTCCTCGCACATGTCGGAGGTCGTGCGCGGCCAGTGGCCGATGGAGGAGGCGACGCTGCTCATGCTGGAGCCGGGCTCCCGCTCGTCCAACTCCTCTTGCGCGCCTTCCAGATGCAGCTGGTGCATGCCCGCGGCCTCGTCCACGGTGCGCGCCCTGCGCACGCTGTCCACCACGTTGCACAGAAGCGAGTTCGGTCGCAGTTTTCGTGCGCACGACTTCCTGCACTTGGGACAACTGGACAGCTCGTCAGCTTTGGCCTCCCAGCACTGGATGATGCACGCCTGGCAGAAGTGGTGCCCGCACTCGAGGATGACCGGGTCGCGGAACAGCTCCAAACACACCGGGCAGGTGAGCTCCGACTGCAGCTCCTCAAGCGCGCTGGACTCCGCCATGCTCGGCTATGCGCCTAGCAGCCAGGAGGAGACAGGAGGAAACAGGAGAGGAGGAGCAGCTGCTGGTGACAAGTCCAAACTAGAGCCGTGCGCGAGTCAGCGCGGAGGGGAGGGATCGGTGCGCAACAGACGGAAGACGTGCTGAGACAGGATTGAAAAAAAGAAAAGTAAAATAAGGACCGCGCCAGGTCAGGCTGGTGTGTCTCATATGTCTTCTGGGACACTGTGACGATGTGTCACTGGTGGTGCAACAGTCAAAAGTTGCGCTTTGCGCACTTTCTCGGATCACAACCACCGAAGCCTATAATTCCTTCAGTGTTTTTTTTTCGTGGGTGTCTTGTTGGCTTCCTTCACCAGGCTCCTTGTGCAGATTGTCCCTGTACATCCTTACCCTGGACAGATTGACCATATATACCGTTTGTATTTATGTTTGTGGGGCGTAGTCATGGCCAAGTGGTGAATGCACTTGGTTTTGGTGCAAAAGGTTCCCGGTTCAAACCCACCATGTAATTATGTCAATATGGACATCTGGTGTAAAACTTGTGCCAAATCAACATGCGGATCCACTTTGGATCTGCCGTGGTGACCCACAGTGAAGACAAAGGAGCTGCTGAAGGGACTTACTTTCCTGTTAATGTTTGAGGGGACTAAAGTCCAAAAGTGATTTGGAAACATTCACGTATCTTCTGTATCTTCTGACTCCTCAAAAGAAAACATGATAATTTAGTTATCAGGGTGCCCTTAATTATGCATATCATTGTTTTTAGATTCTATTTCATGTCATGGTGTACACACACACAAAAAAACTCTTAGAATTTACATGATTTAAATTTGTGCACCAGTTGCACATGATCAGAATGTGTCCAAATAACATAATGTATTTATGTTTGTGAATTTATTTATATATATAGGGCAGCACGGTGGCTTAATGGGTAGCACTGTAGCCCCACAGCGAGAAGGTCATGGGTTCAATTCCCACCTGTGGCCTTTCTGTGTGGAGTTTACATGCGTGGGTTTCCTCCGGGTGCTCCAGTTTCCTCCCACGTCCAAAGACATGCGGGTTTAGGTGGACTGTAATCTTTAAATTGTCCGTAGGTGTGTGTGGGTGTGACTGTGTTGGTTTGTGACAGACTGGCATCCTGTCCTGGGTGTACCCCACCTCACGCTCTGTGACTGCTGGGATTGGCTCCAGCCCCCCGCAACCCTTAATTGGACTAAGCGGTTGAAGATAAGTGTGTGTGTGTGTGTGTGTGTGTGTGTGTGTGTGTGTGTGTGTGTGTGTGTGTGTGTGTGTGTGTGTGTGTGTGTGTGTGTGTGTGTGTGTGTGTGTATGTGTGTGTATGTGTGTGTGTGTGTGTGTGAGTATATATGTGTAAAATGTTGACCTTTTTCTAAAATGGAATATTACAGAAGACAGCACGGTGGCTTAGTGTTTAGCACTGTTGCCTCACAGCAAGAAGATTATGGGGTCGATTCCCACCTGTGGCCTTTCTGTGTGGAGTTTGCGTGTTCTCCCCCTGTTTGTGTGGATTCCCTCCATGTGCTCTGGTTTCCTCCCACATCCAAAGACATGCAGGTTAGACATCTTTAAACTTTAAATAGTCCAAAGGTGTGAATGTGGTTGTTTGTGGACCTGTGACAGACTGTCAGCCTGTCCAGGGTGATGGGACTGCTGGGACAGGCTGTAGCCCCCCGTGGCCCTTAATTGGAGTAAGCAGGTATAGAAAATTGATGGAAATATTATAGAAAATATACAGGTGCTGGTCATATAATTAGAATATCATAAAAAAGTTGATTTATTTCAGTAATTCCATTCAAAGAGTGAAACTTGTATAATGTATTCATTCATTCCACACAGACTGATATATTTAAAGTGTTTATTTCCTTTAATTTTGATGATTATAACTGACAACTAATGAAAACCCCCAAATTCAGTATCTCAGAAAATGTGAATATTGTGAAAAGATTAAATATTGAAGACACCTGGTGGCACACTCTAATCACCTTTAAATTGTCTCAGTCTAGTTCTGTAGGCGACACAATCATGGAGAAGACTGCTGACTTGATGTCTTGTCTAGGCTAAAAACAAAAAGGACTGGACTGCTGCCGAGTGGTCCAAAGTTATGTTCTCTGATGAAAGTAAATTTTGCATTTCCTTTGGAAATCAAGGTCCCAGAGTCTGGAGGAAGAGAGGAGAGGCACAGAATCCATGTTGCTTGAGGTCCAGTGTAAACTTTCCATAGTCAGTGATGGTTTGGGGTGTCATGTCATCTGCTGGTGTTGGTCCACTGTGTTTTCTGAGGTCCAAGGTCAACGCAGCCATCGTAGAGCACTTCATGCTTCCTGCTGCTGGCCAACTTTATGGAGATGCAGATTTCATTTTCCAACAGGACTTGGCACATACACACAAAGCCAAAGCTACCAGTACCTGGTCTAAGAACCATGGTATCTTTGTCCTTAACTGGCCTACAAACTCGCCTGACCTTAACCCCATAGAAAATCTATGGAGTATTGTGAAGAGGAAGATGTGACACACCAGACCTAACAATCCAGAAGAGCTGAAGGTCACTATCAGAGCAACCTGGGCTCTCATACCACCTGAGCAGTGCCACAGACTGATCGACTCCACGCCACGCCACATTGTAATTCAGGCAAAATGAGCCCCGACTACGTATCCAGTGCTGTACATGTTCATACTTTTCAGTTGGCCAACATTTCTAATTTTTTTTTTTTTTTTTTTTTTTTTTTTTTTTGTATTGGTCTTAAGTAATATTCTAATTTTCTGAGATACTGAATTTGGGATTTTCATTAGTTGTCAGTTATAATCATCAAAATTAAAACAAATAAACATTTGAAATATATCAGTCTGTGTAATGAATGAATATAATATACAAGTTTCACTAAATCAACTTTTTCATGATATTCTAATTATATGACCAGCACCTGTATATAAAATTACAGAAAGTTATACACACACACACAGTAAAATCATATCATTTGACACCAAAGGTAAAGATTTCTTTTGTGTCATCTCATGTCTGCTGTGTAAATGTGCATTTATTCTGAATCAGAGGGGATGACGGCTGTGGGATAAAACATTATTTCAACAGTTTGACTCAGTAATGTTGACAGTCTGTGACAGTGTGAGTCAGAATCAGAAAATACAAACACAGAGGAAGTCATTATTGGCACATCAGCTGTGCTCACCTCTGGACAGGTTAGAACTCATGATCAGTGACAAGAAACCGTGCCGCAGTCCCACTGATGTGTCTGTATTTAGCGTCTACGTGCATTGTGCTTCTGCCACAGAGTGACGTCTGAGTGATCACTAGAGGACACGATAATCACTCAAACACTTCTCACACTCACAGGATCTTCATCGTGTCCCAGGATACCAGTTTTGGAACAAATGGTCAAACTATATTCATGTTTTGTACAATAAGGTGTTTGTTTGCTTCTGAGTTGTTTTTGTGTCTTGGTGGCTTCCCTCACTATTCTCCTTGGATGGTCACATAGTTTTTGAAAACTGCCTACTTCAGATAGATTTACCATACTGTTTGTATTTCATAGTGAATGATATAAATTAACTTGACATGTATCGTACTGATTTGTCTCAAGAAAACAGGCTGTGAAAGTGAGAATTTCTAATGAACCATAATACTTAGTTTATCCAGTTACTCAGGACATCTGAAAATGGAGACACTGTGTAAAAATGGCTGGAATTACTAAATGATTGTGTGATATTTTTGGTAAAAAAAAACAAACAAACAAACAAACTTGATTTAAAGCTAACAGTGTACACTACAAGAACACCTTAATTGTTTCAGTTTAACTCCGTTGTGTTGGTGGTGTGGGCGGCACGGTGGATTAGTGGTTAGCACTGGTGCCCCATTGCAAAGCTCCTGGGTTCGCTTCCCACCTGGTTGTTTCTGTGTGGAGTTTGCATGTTCTCCCCATGTTTGTGTGGGTTCTGGCTTCCTCCCACCTCCAAAGACAGGACAATTGCTGGCTCTAGTTGTGAGTGTGTCCATATGTGGCTCTGTGATAGATTGGCGACCTCTCCAGGGTGAAGCCAGTGTCTCGCCCAGGGACCACAGGCTTCAGCTCCACCATGACCCTGAATGAGAATATATGTGGTGGTGCACCGACGTAATATTAGAAGGGAGAAGAAGGCAGGAAGAAAAGTGCCACTGTCCAGTTACTAAAGGACGTATGATGAGATATTGTTTCTCTTTTGGTTTTTCAGGGTCACTACATCAGATCCAGACCAGGTTCTGTTCCCTTCCTGACACATATGTTGATATCAACACAAATGAACACATAGACTGAAAATTATCGTCATGACTCGGATCTGAAAAAATACACAGATTGACCTCATGGTGACTCTATAATAAACCACATTTGTCTTTTGGCGATAACATTATTTGACAGTTCTCTCTTTGACTTGATAAAGGTTGGAAAGACCTTTCCTCTGATTGGTTGCTGTGTGGAAGTTGGTTTCATGACTGCATTTAGTGACCACTCTTATTCAGTGACTTACTCTTATTCAGTGACTTACTCTTATTCAGTAGAGAGACGTCGGATGCGGTCCGATTGCAGGGTTTCTTTCTCAGGTAGATTACAGCAGGAAAGGTTGCTTTTGTACAAGTATGTGTTGCTTTTTGATGATACACCATTTGAGTTCATAGATTGTGTTGTCTTTCATGTTCCATATGTATTTTGAAACCACAGTGTCACGTGAATGTTTTCGGTTGTGGTTGCTGTGTCTTGATTTAAAATCACGCTGCGGTGGTTTATTATAGAGTCACCATGAGGTCAATCTGTGTATTTCTTCAGATCCGAGTCATGACGATAATTTTCAGTCAATGTGTTCATTTGTGTTGATATCAACGTATGTGTCAGGAAGGGAACAGAACCTGGTCTGGATCTGATGTAGTGACCCTGAAAAACCAAAAGAGAAACAATATCTCATCATACGACCTTTAGTAACTGGACAGTGGCACTTTTCTTCCTGCCTTCTTCTCCCTTCTAATATTACGTCGGTGCACCACCACATATATTCTCATTCAGGGTCATGGTGGAGCTGAAGTTTTAGGTTTATCGGATTTTTGGGGTGTTTGTAGTATATTACATTACTTGTGAGACAACCATGGATGAGAGGGAAAAGGTGTTGTGTGTCGGGGGGTGTGGCTGGAGGTTTTGGTGTTGTTTTCTTTTCTTTGCTCCTCAGGTGGCATGGAAGCTGATTTGTCTGTGGAAAAAAGGTGCTGACTGAAGAATCCTCACCCTCGTCAATATCATGTGAGGCACCTGGGACTGGTGCTCACGTGCAGCCCTAAAGACTTTCAGCTGTAGCGGATAATTGGATGGCATTCTGCTTTTAAGGCATGTGTGAATCAAGCAGAACTGCCGGGAACTCGACCTTGTGATGTTCGTTTGTGAGACGCTGAGGACCGCACCTGGGTTTGACACATTAAGCCTGTGAAGCAAGGAAGGGTGAGGACACATGCTGTCAGCACACAGTAAAGGTAATTAACTGTTGGACTAATTGTAGATAGTAACTTGATGTTTTGCTACATAGTATACGTGAAATTGTGATGAGAATGGTGTGGCTTGCTTCTCACTGCTGTGGCGTGCAGGATAAGTGATCCTCCACTTATTGTGAGAAGCTGCTCATGTGCATAAAGATAAAAAGTACAGACCTTGATGTGTTGCTGATAGCATGTGTTTTGTGAAAGAAATTGCTATAACTGCTAACGTACCTCACATCTTCTGTGCTTCAACAGAGAGTCAGTTTGTCGTGTCCACCTGGGGGGTGTCTGTTTGATGGTAGTGAGTCCAGGAGCACCGGACTGCTCTCCCCATGAACACTGGAGAGCGTGCCAGCAGTCACTCCTCTTGAAGGACATTGGGTTGGGGTTTTTTTGTATAATTTATTTAGGCACAGGTGAAAAATAAATTGTTTTTTTGTTGATGGAACCGCTTTCTGGTTATTTTTAGTGCTGGGTCCTGTCTGACGCAGGTTCGCTCCTCAATCTGCGTCGACACATAACAAAAGGTCCTTGTTTATATATATATATATATATATATATATATATATATAGTAAATGGACTGCATTTATATGCCGCTTTTCCGTCTGCATCAGAAGCTCAAAGTGCTTTACAGTTATGCTTCACATTCACACAGACACACTGATGTCAGGGTGCTGCCATGCAAGTCCCTCACTACACACCGGGAGCATCTAGGGGATTCAGGACCTTGTCCAAGGGCCTTTAGTGATTTTCTGCTCAGACTGGGTTTTGAACCAAGGAACCTCTGGTCTGAAGCCCAACGCTTAACCACTAGACCATCTGCCTTGGTGTTTGCTCTGCTCCTCCTCCTCCCTTTCTGTTTATCCAGGTGCCACATCACAGAGCTGACTTTCATCACCCGTCTTCAGTCACCTCACCTGTTTATAAGCCCTGGTTCAGCCTCTCCACGTTCGACAGGAACTCAGTAAATGCTACGTGGTACCTGGCCTCTCTAAATTGTTAGTGTTCATGTTGTTTAGTCTTACCTTTCTGACCAGTATTTAGTTCTCTGTTCCCCCAGCGTTCCTGTTCCCTGTCAGCTCTGTGAGCGGCCACCTGCCATCGCACCTGTTCTGGTCCAGTCTGTGTCTCTGACCTCCTGTGTCTCCTGCACTATTCCAAAGCCTTTTGTATCATGATTCCAATAAAATTGTAATTTTTTTTACTTTTCATCACAGCTCCCTGCATTGTGGGTCCATTCTTGGTTTCATTGGTTCAACCATACCCCCTTAGGCCTTTACATATTTTAATTTGTTTCATACCATTTCAAACACACAGAAGTAATTTGGAATTCTCTATATTAAAATTTCTAAAATTGTGTTCCTTAAATGCAAACTGAAAGCAATTTATTCATGAAAATTAGTGACAGAGAAACCAAAGCGTATTGAAACCCTGAATCAATATGAAGCAATGGTTCAGTGTTTTGAAGCTCTGATACAATTATATATGGCGACATCTGCTGGCCAGTCTTTAAAATAACATTTGCATGGAACAATGTCAGGAAACAGACTTTATGTATGTTTAATAATAAAGGTTCTATGTGCTTCTTGAAATTTTTGATATTTTTGTTTAAAAACATGAATAACATTCTTGTAAAAGTAAGACCCTTCGGCTGCTTCCTTGTTTTCACTCGGGGTCACCACAGCAGATCCAAGATGGACCTGCATGCTGGCACAAGTTTGATGTCGGATGCCCTTCCTGACGCAACTCCACATTACATGGAGAAATGTGCCAGTGAACCTGCCACACTGAAATTTGAACCGGGAACCTTCCACACAAAAACCAAGCGCACTAACCACTTGGTAATGGTGCCGTCATAAAAATACTGTAATAGAGATATAAATTGTGAAATGCTTATGCAACTAGGCACTGTTATGACCATTTTACATATTTGAATTTACATATAAATAAATTGACAAATTTTATGATGCAAGCCAAGAATGAGGTTCCCCTCTTTAACAGACCAGCAGCCGCCACTGATGTATAACGAGAAGGTCATGGCATGGGTTCAGTTTCCACATGTGACCTTTCTGTGTGGAGTTTGGATGTTCTCCCCATGTTTGCATGGGTTCCCTCCAGGTTGCTCCGGCTTCCTCCCACATCCAAAGACATGCAGGTTAGGTGAACTGGAAACTTTAAATTGTCCATAGGTGTGCGTGCAGGTGCGAATGTGTTTGTTTGTCTCTATGTGGCCCTCCAACAAACTGGCGTCGTGTCCAGGGTATACTCTACCTTGCACTCTATGACTGCTGGGATAGGCTCTAGACTCCTGTGACCCTTAATTGGACTAAGTGGTTGAAGATGAGTGTGTGTGTATATGTATATTTATTTATTTTCTATACCTGCTTATTCTAATTAATGGTCACGGGGGAGAGCTGGAGGTTATTACAACAGTCACCCCTAGACAGGCCACTAGTCTATCACAGGGCAGACTTATATAGACAAACACATTTAATATGTGAGTGGGCATCATGGTCATATCACACAACACTGGGTGACTCAGACCTTTCAATTTCAATTTATTTTCATTTATATAGTGCCAGATCACAACAAAGTTGCCTCAAGACACTTCACACAAGTAAGGTCTGACCTTACTAACCCCTAGAACAAGCACACAGGTGACAGTGGTGAGGAAAAAAACTCCCTCTGATGATTTGAGGAAGAAACCTCAAGCAGACCAGATTTGGACCGAGCTACCGACAATTTACAAAACCAATATACAGGAAATGTTGCCGGTGCACAGGACGGGAGGGCCACAGAAACAGACACTACACCCATCTCTGGATGGAGCCGCACCTCAAACAAAGAGAAAAAAAAAAATCAGGCACTGGAAAGACAAAATCAGTATAATTTGTCAGCATTAAGCAACAAGAAAAAGAGAAGAAATACTAAGGTGATCGCCGGCCACTAGCCTTAAGCTTCACTAAAAGACCCAGAATTTAGATAAAGTTGAAGCCGCGGCCCGCTGTGTTTCCTAATAAAATGAATTTAAAAGAGTAAAAAGCATAGAAACATACTGTGCCAGTGTGCTAGCCATACGAAAGGGAAAATAAGTGCATCTTAAGTCTGGACTTGAAAGTCTCTACAGAATCTGATTGTTTTATTGATGCAGGGAGATCATTCCACAGAAAAGGGGCACAATAAGAGAAAGCTCTGTGACCTGCAGACTTTTTATTCACCCTAGGGACACAATGTAGTCCTGCACCCTGAGAACGCAGAGCTCGGGCCGGTACGTAGGGTTTAATGAAGTCAGCTAAGTAGGGAGATGCCAGTCCTTGAACAATTTTATAGTCTAGTAGCAGAACCTTAAAATCTGATCAGGAAGCCAGTGAAGGGATGCCAAAATGGGTGTAATGTGGTCAAACTTTCTTTTAAGTGTCAAAAGTCTGGCAGCAGCATTTTGAACCAGTTGGAGACCCCTAATGCTGGCCTGTGGTAAACCAGAAAATAGAACATTGCAGTAGTCCAAACTAAAAGAAACAAATACATGAATCAGGGTCTCAGCATCAGCCATAGACAGCATGGGACGAATCTTCGAATATATTTAGCAGGTGGACATTTGTAGCCTAAAATTTTCTGGGTGACTCCCAGTGACCTAAATGTCAAAGGTGATGATGGATGAAACTAGAATTTCCAAAAGTATTTCTGGGTTTTCTGTAATCCTGCAATTCTGACATGTATTGGTTAAAAAGTGAAAGTATGGGTGCGAGTGACTGAAACAGGATTTTCCATGTTGTAGGATGAGTTACTGTAAGATGACAGTTGGGACAGACAAGAAGTCCTAAATGTTACTGTAGAAAAAGGAACATAAAACAAACAGGGTGTTTGTGTGATCATGAAGCCAAATTAGCAGCATGAAGAAAATGAAACACTTGACATGGTTGTTTGTCTATCGGCTGCTCTCGGGGCCTCAGGTCACAACAGATCAAGTACAGATCTGCAGTGGAATTTGGCATGTTTTACTCCTGATACCCTTCCTGACACAGTTCCAACTGTACATGGACAAACACACACACCCGGTGTTCCCAAGCTGTCAAATGAAACACTTGACACTAAAAGCATGAAACACAAAAAGGCAGAGAGATTCAACAATCACTTGCTGCAGCACCTGGTCCAAAAATCCTTCCAGGCGAAAAGACCCAGTCCCAAAATATAGCCATGTCCATAAGTATTTGGACAGTGACAATTTTTTGTCATTTTACTTCTGTAAACTGAAACAATCAAGATGTGCTTGTTTCAGCATTAATAGAAGGGGTTTTACAAAAAATCCACATTAACCATTTATAGCTACAAATATAACTGAACAAACTAAATATAAGGACAAGTGTTTGTACAAATCATCACTTTTACAGCCGCTTTTCTTGAGACAAGGAATGAACACATGAACATTTCCAAGTCAGTGAATTTGTCTCGGACTTCATTTACACCAATCATTAAAATATACAATTAGAATAGTACTGTATGGTTAATCTTTCTGGCATCATCAGTTCCCAAAAAGTCGCCATGCAAGGAGACGACTGAGGGAAGCCACCAAGACCTTCAGAGTTGTTCTGGACTCATGACTCGTCTGAAGAACACTGGCTGTAAAAGTGTTGTTTTGTACTGACAAGAATCCTTACATAAATTTGTCTAACTCCTTATGGCTGACGACAGAGGAGCGGTTTATAAAAAGTCTAAACTACAAGCTCATCGTTTCATTTCAACTCCAGTGTGATGTTGTATAGAAACAAACGCACAAAAATTGTGTCAGTGCCCAAATACTAGAGGTGGGCGATACCGGGAATTTTCCTTATGGCCGACGACAGAGGAGTGGTTTATAAAAAGTCTAAACTACAAGCTCATCGTTTCATTTCAACTCCAGTGTGATGTATAGAAACAAACGCAGAAAAATTGTCTCAGTGCCCAAATACTAGAGGTGGGCGATACCGGGAATTTTGGTATTGATCCGATACCAAGTAAATACAGGCCCAGTATCGCCGATGACGATACTTTTTCATATTTAAGCTTCATAGATCCAAAGGATCCAAAAGACCTAGGATAGAATTTCGCCAAACATTGTACGTGACAACAAAATACTTTATCGCAATCAACATTTTTGTTTAAAAAAAATATCACTCAACACAACTTCAAACAAAATCTGAGGTAGAGGGCTGACAAACCACAATACAAGGGTGCGCTGCTCCGTGTTGTGCTCTTACAGACAGAGTAGACTTTGATGAATCTGTGTGCGCAGCAGTCAGTGCGTGCGGGAGAGGAAAAATACGAGGATTGTTCAATATCAATACCAGCATTGGTATCGATATTAGGATCGATCCGCCCACCTCTACCAAATACTTATGAACCTGACTGCAAAAAAACAAACAAACAAAAAAAAAACATCACTGAACATTTAGTGCTGGAAAGTTGATGATCAGTTCCTGTAATATTTGTTCCACTGTTTTGTTAATTTAGCCAAAATGGAACCAGAATCTCCTGTTGGGAAAGTGAATGCACGGACCCACGTTAGGGGGTGTAAATGAACGGTCAATAGGAGTATGAACAAATAACAATTTATTATGCAAAGTGCAAACAAAGGTCAAAATATGCTTAGTCCAATTCACAACAAAATGGTGACACGTGGGCAGGCCCGAGGGTAGAAGACACCTATCCAGAGAAGAGCCGGAGCCCATGAAGCCCCACCGCCAACCGGAGGCCTGCAATACACCAGAGCCGCCAAGACCTGACTCCCCCAGGTGGCCACTGTCTGAGGCTGCTGGCAGGAGCAAAAAAAAAAAAAAAAAAACAGGTTAGGATGGGTGAGTGTTTACCCAGCAAACAGTCAGCAATTCAGTTATCCTCTTGGAGGAATAAACCCAGATACTCCCAGAGTGCAGAGGAAAAACTGGAGGAAGTGCAGTGTCAAAGTTATACTCAGTAAGTCAGAAGTGAGGAGTGGAGAAGCCAACTCCTCCAACTTCCACAAACTCGGCTACAAGTATAAGTCACAACTGCAAAGACTTCAGTTACAATGAATGTGTGAATGGCACAAAACGGCTGAGATAGTTTACCTGTAAGGTAAGCTGATAACTTGGTAGAGTTATCGTGTCCTTCCCAGGCTTTTATGGAGAAGATGATGGGAAACAGCTGCCAGCCTAACGGTGCACCTGGTAGAATGAAAAAAGGCCAGTGCGCCCTCCAGAGCCCAAAAGATGCCAATATGGCAGGGCAGCATCTGGTGGTGGGCCAGCAATACCTCCTCTCAGCGGCCCACATAACAGGACCCCCCCTCAACGGGCGCCTCCTGGCGCCCAACCCGGCTTGTCGGGGTGTTCCCTGTAGAAATCCGCCAGGAGGGCGGGATCCAAAATGAAGCTCCTCTTCACCCAGGATCGTTCTTCTGGACCATAACCCTCCCAGTCTACCAGGTATTGGTACCCCCGACCCCTCCGACATACATCAAGGAGCTTCTTGACTGTCCATGCGGGTTCTCCGTCGATGACATGAGCAGGAGGCGGCACCGGTCCGGGGGTGCAGAGGTCAGACGTGTGGTACGGCTTGATCCGGGAGACATGAAAAACCGGGTGTATCCGCAGTGAAGCTGGGAGTTGGAGCTTCACTGCAGCTGGGCTGATCACCTTGAGGATCTTGAAGGGTCTGATGTAACGGTCAGTCATCTTCGGGGAGTCTGTTTGCAGAGGGATGTTTTTGGTTGATAGCCAAACCTCCAGCCCGGGCTGATAAGCTGGGGCCGGGGATAGTCAGCAGTCTGCATGGTCCTTAGCCTGCGTCCAGGCCTTCAGGAGAGCAGAACGGGCCTTCTTCCACACCCAATGGCATCTCCTGAGGTGGGCCTGGACCAAGGGCACCTCGACCGCTCCCTTGACAGCCGGAAACAACGGGGGTTGGTACCCTAAACAGACCTTGAACGGGGAGAGGCCGGTAGATGAGACTTGGCTATTGTGTGCATACTCGATCCAGGCCAGATGTTGACTCCAGGCCGTCGGGTGCGCAGAGCTGACACATCTCAACGCTTGCTCCAGGTCCTGGTTGGCCCGCTCTGCTTGACTGTTAGTTTGAGGGTGGTACCCGGACGACAGGTTCACCGTGGCCCCCAGCTCTCTACAGAAGCTCCTCCAGACCTGCGAGGAGAACTGAGGACCATGGTCAGATACTATGTCAGTCGGGATACCATGCAGACGCACGACGTGGTAGACCAGGAGGTCTGTAGTCTCCTGGGCTGTCGGGAGCTTCGGGAGGGCCACAAAGTGGGCCGCCTTGGAGAACCGGTCCAGTATCGTCATGATGACCGTCTTTCCCTGGGACGCAGGGAGACCCGTGACGAAATCCACTCCAATGTGGGACCAGGGGCGACGAGGCACAGGCAATGGCTGGAGGAGTCCCTTCTCCAGCTGGTGTGAAGCCTTACCCCTGGCGCAGGTGGTACAAGCCCGGATGTAGTCCCTGGTGTCGGCTTCGACTGACCGCCACCAGAACCGCTGCCGGACCACTGCCACGGTTCTTCACACCCCTGGATGGCAGGAGAGCTTGCAACCATGACAGAAGTCCAACATGGCAGTCTAAGCGTCTGGTGGCACATACAGCCTGTTGGGAGGACCACCTCCGGGATCCGGATGTCGGGTCAGGGCCTCCCTGACCACACCCTCCACATCCCATGTGAGGGCTGCGATGATAGTGGATTCCGGTAAGATGGTGTCCGGTGGGTCCAACAGCCTTGCTCCAACTTCCTCTTCGTGCACCCGGGACAGGGCGTCAGACCGGATGTTCTTTGTCCCGGGGCGGTAGGTGATCTTGAAGTTGAAGCGTCCGAAAAAAAAGTGACCATCGGGCTTGCCTGGGGTTCAGACCCTACAAATGGGACCACAGCTCCCTCCAACAGATGTCTCCACTCCTCAAGGGCCTCTTACCGCCAGGAGTTCCCGATTGCCAATGTCATAGTTCCGTTCTGTGGGGGTTAACCTGCGGGAGTAGTAAGCACAGGGGTGGAGAACACAATCGGACTCCCTGCTCTGGGACAGCACGGCTCCTATCCCTGAGTCAGAGGCATCCACTTCAACAATAAACTGGTGGTTAGGACCGGGCTGCACCAGAATGGGTGCAGTCGAAAACCAGTGTTTCAACTCCCTAAACGCGGCTTTGCACCGATCCGACCAGGTGAAGGGGACTTTTGTGGAGGTTAGGGCCGTAAGGGGGCCGACTACCTGACTATAGCCCTTAATGAACCTCCTGTAGAAATTGGCGAACCCTAGGAACTGTTGCAGCTTCCTACGATTTACCGGTTGGGGCCAATCTCTCACTGCAGCTACCTTAGCCGGATCGGGTGCGACGGAGTTGGATGAGATAATGAACCCCAGGAAGGACAGAGGTGCGGTGGAACTCGCACTTCTCGGCCTTCACAAACAGCCGGTTCTCCAATAACCGCTGAAGGACCTGGCGGACATGCTTAACATGAGTCTCAGGATCCTGGGAGAAGATGAGGATATCATCTAGATATACGAAGACGAATCGGTGCAGGAAATCCCGCAGAACGTCATTAACCAAAGCTTAAAACGTCGCGGGGTCATTGGTGAGGCCGAACGGCATGACCAGGTACTCTAAGGGGGTGTTAAATGCTGTCTTCCATTCGTCTCCCTTCTGTATCCGAACCAGATGGTAAGCATTCCTAAGATCCAGTTTTGTGAAAATTTTGGCTCTTTGAACACTGAATCCAATGGAGGTAACGGGTATCGGTTGCGAACCGTGATCTCGTTCAGCCCTCTATAATCAATGCATGGACGGAGACCGCCGTCCTTCTTGCCCACAAAAAAGAAACCTGTACCTAACGGGGATGAAGAATTTCGGATTAGCCCGGCAGCTAAAGAGTCCCGGATTGTTTCTGTGTAGGCTCTCAGTTGTCCAGGTGGTTTCCATAGTAGAGAAGCTTGAATCTTCGACTGGGTTGCTTGACGTGAGGACGTTTCGCTTCAAATCACAGAAGCTTCCTCAGCTAAAATTCTTGCTCTGGTAGTCTGACTTCTGTCTTGACTCTTGTAGAGAAGAATAAACCAGAAGCCAATAAAAGCTGGAGTTTTTAACGTAACCAGACCCCTCCTATTGAGAGGCCGACGGCTATAGGCTAGTGACTAAACAATAGCTCTAATTGGCACCTATTGTGCACTCTCCTAATGATGGGATGGAAGCCTCCCCTGATGGCTCTCTTGACGCCTCTCCTGATGACGTGAATGACTCATTACCATGAACAAAAGACTGAAACTGCTTTGACCTGAGTACCCCATTATAAACAGGGGACAAAGCGTGTCTGAGACCCGCCCCCCGGTTAAGGCTGGGTTTCAACTGTTTTACAAAGAATGCTTCCTTGACACCTCTCTCAAACCATTTCTTCTCTCTGGCTAAGATTTTAACTTCCTTGTCCTCAAACGTGTGGGTAGTGTCTTTCAGGTGGAGATGAACCTGTCAACCGTCAACCATTTAGCTTTCTTGGACTGTGATGTTACGATTGGAGAGAACAGGCAGCTCCAGACAGAGGCTTACAGAAAACCCACTCACACTGACCAATATCTGCTCTTTGGCTCCAACCACCCCCTTGAACACAAGCTAGGGGTGATCAGGACTCTTCAACACAGAGCCCTACAGGTGCCCACAACTGCAGAGGGAAGGGCTAAAGAACAACAACTTGTACGGAAAGCCCTCACAGTATGTGGGTACCCACGATGGTCCCTGGACAAAGTGCAGAAGTCCCAGAAAACAAAGAGACCAGATAGACAGGAGACAGAGACAAGAAGAAGAGGAGTGTCTTTCCCTTATTTAGCAGGAGTAGGGGAAAAACTACAGAGGATCTTCAGACAGCACAAAATCCCAGTTTACTTTAAACCGGTTAACACCTTGAGACAGAAATTAGTTCACCCTAAGGACAGGATCCCTAGTTACAAACAGAGCAATGTAGTGTATTATATCAGATGTCAGGAAAACTGTAATGAACACTACATAGGTGAGACTAAGCAACCTTTAAACAAGAGGCTATACCAGCACTGCAGAGAGGTCGCCAGTGGACCTCAGTCTGCAGTTCAACTCCACGTGAAAGACACTAACCACACGTTTGAGGACAAGGAAGTTAAAATCTTAGCCAGAGAGAAGAAATGGTTTGAGAGAAGTGTCAAGGAAGCATTCTTTGTAAAACAGTTGAAACCCAGCCTTAACCGGGGGCGGGTCTCAGACACGCTTCGTCCCCTGTTTACAATGGGGTACTCAGGTCAAAGCAGTTTCAGTCTTTTGTTCATGGTAATGAGTCATTCACGTCATCAGGAGAGTCATCAAGGGAGCCATCAGGGGAGGCTTCCATCCCATCATTAGGAGAGTGCACAATAGGTGCTAATTAGAGCTATTGTTTAGTCACTAGCCTATAGCAGTCGGCCTCTAGGTAGGAGGGGTCTGGTTAGGTTAAAAACTCCAGCTTTTGTTGGCTTCTGGTTTATTCTTCTCTACAAGAGTCAAGACAGAAGTCAGACTACCAGAGCAAGAATTTTAGCTGAGGAAGCTTCTGTGATTTGAAGCGAAACGTGCTCACGTCAAGCAACCCAGTCCAGTCGAAGATTCAAGCTTCTCTACTAAAGAGTCCCGGATGTAGGTCTCCATTGATTCACGTTCAGGACATGAGAGGTTGTACAGCCTGCTGGACGGATACTCAGCGCCTGGAACCAAATCAATGGCACAATCATACGGTCGGTGCGGGGGCAGGGTGAGTGCCAGATCCTTGCTGAAGACGTCAGCAAGGTCATGATACTCAGCCGGCACCTCCGTGAGATTTGGGGGAACTCTGACCTCCTTAACTTCATCACCAGGTGGCACCGAGGAGCTTAAGCACTCCCGGTGGCAGGTTTCGCTCCATTGAGCCACAACCCCAGACGGCCAATCAATCCAGGGATTGTGCTTTATCATCCATGGATAACCCAAAATAACTCTGGAGGTAGAAGGTGTTACATAAAACAATCTCCTCCCTGTGATTACCAGAGACAACCAAGGTTAAAGGCTGTGTCTGGTGTGTTATTTCTGGTAGTAGGGTGCCATCTAGTGCCCGCACCTTCAATGGTGAAGGAACGGCCACCAGAGGGAGCCCCACAGCCTTAGGCCACCTACTATCCAGTAGGTTCCCTTCCGATCCTGTGTCCATCAGTGCTGAAGCGGTAAGGGTTAAATCCCCAGAGAGGATTGTGACTGGGAGTCATGCGCATTTCCGTGGAATGAAATCAATTTTATTTATATAGCGCCAAATCACAACAAACATTTGCCCCAAGGCGCTTTATATTGTAAGGCAAAAGCCATACAATAATTACAGATAAACCCCAATGGTCAAACGACCCCCTATGAGCAAGCACTTGGCGACAGTGGGAAGGAAATTCTCCCTTTTAACAGGAAGAATCCTCCAGCAGAACCAGGCTCAGGGAGGGGCAGTCTTCTGCTGGGACTGGTTGGGGCTGAGGGGAGAGAATTAGGAAAATGACATGCTGTGGAAGAGAGCAGAGATCAGTCACCAATGATTAAAAGCAGAGTGGTGCATATACAGCAAAAAGAGGTGAATAAAAAGAAACACTGTGTGCATCATGGGAAACCCCCCAGCAGTCTAAGTGTATAGCAGCATAACTAAGGGATGGTTAAGGGTCACCCGATCCAGCCCTAACTATAAGCTTTTTCAAAAAGGAAAGTTTTAAGCTTAATCTTAAAAGTAGAGAGGGTGTCTGTCTCCCTAATCCGAATTGGGAGCTGGTTCCACAGGAGAGGAGCCTGAAAGCTGAAGGCTCTGCCTCCCATTCTAGTCTTACAAACCCTAGGAACTACAAGTAAGCCTGCAGTCTGAGAGCGAAGTGCTCTATTGGGGTGATATGGTACTAAGAGGTCCCTAAGATAAGATGGGACCTGATTATTCAAAACCTTATAAGTAAGAAGAAGAATTTTAAATTCTGTTCTGGAATTAACAGGGAGCCAATGAAGAGAGGCCAATATGGGTGAAATATGCTCTCTCCTTCCAGTCCCTGTCAGCACTCTAGCTGCAGTATTTTGAATTAACTGAAGGCTTTTCAGGGAACTTTTAGGACAACCTGATAATAATGAATTACAGTAGTCCAGCCTAGAAGAAATAAATGCATGAATGTTTCTCCATTCAATGATTTTATCTCATATTGAATATTGCATCACAAGTTGGTCTCTCAACACAGTCACCAATTTGAAATTAATTGAATCTCTGTACAAAAAATCTGTTAAAGTTTTTGACCGAAAACCTAATTCTTTTCATGTATGTAATATTTTAAACAAGTACAATCTTTTCAATTTTGAAAATTGTATAAATTTTAAGTATGTATGCTTCATTTATAAAGTGCTACATGGACTAGCCCCACCTCAAGTGTCTACCTTGTTTAAACCTAAGATTTCAAGTGGCCTGAGAACCAGGGCCTCCTCCAGAGGAGACTGTGAGGTCCCCCACAGGAGAACAACTTTTGGACAGAACTCTCTCTCTGTGAGGGCCACTAACATCTGGAACAGTCGTGCTCTACACATACGGGAGAGCCCTACATTGATCAGGTTTAGAGCTCAACTCAAACTATGGCTGAAAACAAACCAGTCATGTGACCACTAGACTTTTAACATTCCCTTGTGTTGTTTATTTTGTATATTATATTTTCTTTCTTATGTATTTGCCTGCCTCGGGACTACGGATGAAAACTAGCTTTGTAGCTATAATCCGGCATATTTACATTTGTTTTTATACTGATGTTCATTAATGTGCATTGTCCCTATTCAAATAAATAAATAAATTAGCTTTTCAGCATCACTCTGAGACAAGACCTTTCTAATTTTAGAGATATTGCGCAAATGCAAAAAAGCAGTCCTACATATTTGCTTAATATGCGTATTGAAGGACATATCCTGATCAAAAATGACTCCAAGATTTCTCACCGTATTACTGGAGGTCAGGTAATGCCATCCAGAGTAAGGATCTGGTTAGACACCATGTTTCTAAGATTTGTGGGGCCAAGTACAATAACTTCAGTTTTATCTGAATTTAAAAGCAGGAAATTAGAGGTCATCCATGTCTTTATGTCTGAAAGACATTCCTACAGTTTAATTGGTGTGTGTCCTCTGGCTTCATGGATAGATAAAGCTGGGTATCATCTGCGTAACAATGAAAATTTAAGCAATGCTTTCTAATAACACTGACTAAGGGAAGCATGTATAAAGTGAATAAAATTGGTCCTAGCACAGAACCTTGTGGAACTCCATAATTAACCTTAGTCTGCGAAGAAGACTCCCCATTTACATGAACAAACTGTAATCTATTAGATAAATATGATTCAAACCACTGCAGTGCAGTGCCTTTAATACCTATGGCATGCTCTAATCTCTGTAATAAAATTTTATTGTCAACAGTATCAAAAGCTGCACTGAGGTCTAACAGGACAAGCACAGAGATGAGTCCATTGTCTGAGGCCATGAGAAGATCATTTGTAACCTTCACTAATGCTGTTTCTGTAATATGATGAATTCTAAAACCTGACTGAAACTCTTCAAATAGACCATTCCTCTGCAGATGATCAGTTAGCTGTTTTACAATTACCCTTTCAAGAATTTTTGAGAGAAAAGGAAGGTTGGAGATTGGCCTATAATTAGCTAAGATAGCTGGGTCAAGTGATGGCTTTTTAAGTAATGGTTTAATTACTGGCACCTTAAAAGCCTGTGGTACATAGCCAACTAATAAAGTTAGATTGATCATATTTAAGATCAAAGCATTAACTAATGGTAGGGATTCCTTGAGCAGCCTGGTAGGAATGGGGTCTAATAGACATGTTGATGGTTTGGAGGAAGTAACTAATGAAAATAACTCAGACAGAACAATCGGAGACAAAGAGTCTAGCCAAATACCAGCATTACTGAAGGCAGCCGAACATAAAGATATGTCTTTGGGATGGTTATGAATAATTTTTTTCTCTAATAGTTAAAATTTTATTAGCAAAGAAAGTCATGAAGTCATTACTAGTTAAAGTTAAAGGAATACTTGGCTCAATAGAGCTCTGACTCTGTCAGCCTGGCTACAGTGCAGAAAAGAAACCTGATGTTGTTCTTATTTTCTTCAATTAGTGATGAACAGTAAGATGTCCTAGCTTTACGGAGGGTGTTTTATAGAGCAACAGACTCTTTTTCCAGGCTAAATGAAGATCTTCTAAATTAGTGAGACACCATTTCCTCTCTAGCTTACGGGTTATCTGCTTTAAGCTGCGAGTTTGTGGGTTATACCACGGAGTCAAGCATTTCTGATTTAAGGCTCTCTTTTTCAGAGGAGCTACAGCATCCAAAGTTGTGCTCAATGAGGATGTAAAGCTATTGACGAGATAATCTCTCACTCAGAGTTTAGGTAGCTACTCTGCACTGTGTTGGTATAGGGCATTGAAGAACATAAAGAAGGAATCATATCCTTAAACCTAGCTACAGCACTTTCAGAAAGACTTCTACTGTAATGAAACTTATTCCCCACTGATGGGTAGTCCATTAAAGTAAATGTAATTAAGAAATGATCAGACAATAGGGGGTTTTCAGGGAATACTGTTAAGTCTTCAATTTCTATGCCATATGTCGGAACAAGATCTAAAGTACAGTTAAAATGGTGGGTGGGCTCATTTACATTTTGAGCGAAGCCAACTGAATCTACTAATAGATTAAATGCAGTGTTGAGGCTGTCATTCTCAGCATCTATGTGGATGTTAAAATCACCCACTATAATTATCTTATCTGAGCTAATCACTAAGTCAGACAAATGGTCTGAAAATTCACAGAGAAACTCACAGTAACGACCAGGTGGACGATAAATAATAAATAAAACTGGTTTGAGACTTCCAATTTGGATGGACAAGACTAAGAGTCAAACCTTCAAATGAATTAAAGCTCTGTTTGGGTCTTTGATTAATTAATAAGCTGGAGTGGAAGATTGCTGCTAATCCTCCTCCTCGACCCGTGCTTCAAGCATTCTGACAGTGTGACTCGGGGGTAATCATCCTGCTGTAACCAGGTTTCTGTAAGGCAGAATAAATCAATATGTTGATCAATTATTATATCATTTACTAACAGGGACTTAGAAGAGAGAGACCTAATGTTTAATAGACCACATTTAACTGTTTTAGTCTGTGGTGCAGTTGAAGGTGCTATATTATTTTTTCTTTTTGAATTTTTATGCTTAAATAGATTTTTACTGGTTATTGGTGGTCTAGGAGCAGGCACCGTCTCTACGGGGATGGGGTATTGGGGGGATGGCAGGGGGAGAGAAGCGTGTAAGACTACAACTCTGCTTCCTGGTCCCAATCCTGGATAGTCACGATTTGGAGGGTTTAATAAAATTGGCCAGATTTCTAGAGATGAGAGCTGCTCCATCCAAAGTGGGAGGGATGCCGTCTCTCCTAACAAGACCAGCTTTTCCCCAGAAGCTTTGCCAATTATCTATGAAGCCCACCTCATTTTTTGGACACCAAAGCAATTCAAGGAGAACATGCGGCTAAACATGTCACTCCCGGTCCGATTGGGGAGGGGCCCAGAGAAAACTACAGAGTCTGACATTGTTTTTGCAAAGTTACACACCGATTCAATTAATTTTAGTGACCTCCGATTGGCGTAACTGGGTGTCATTACTGCCGACGTGAATTACAATCTTACCAAATTTACGCTTAGCCTTAGCCAGCAGTTTCAAATTTCCTTCAATGTTGCCTGCTCTGGCCTCACAGTCACCCAGCCGGCCTGCTTTCCCGGCTGCTCGGGATCTGCTGGGGGACAGCTCACGGCGGCTAAGCTACCTTGGTCCGCACCAACTACAGGGGCCTTGCTAGCTGTAGGATTTTCCAAGGTGTGGAGCCGAGTCTCCAATTCACCCAGCCCGGCCTCCAAAGCTACGAACAAGCTACACTTATTATAAGTACCGTTACTGCTAAAGGAGGCCGAGGAATAACTAAACATTTCACACCCAGCGCAGAAAAGTGTGGGAGAGACAGGAGAAGCCTCCATGCTAAACCGGCTAAGAGCTAGTAGCTGCGCTAAGCTAGCAGATTCCTAAAAACACAAAGTGAATAATGTGTGAATAATTTAGGTGATTCAGCAGAGAGAGTGCTTTAATTAAGGCATGTGAAGATTACACTGAAATAAATCATTATCTAGATCAGTCTAACTACGCAGATTAAACAGCTAACAGATACAGCAAAACACCACTGTGCTCCAGAACAAGAAGTGATACAATACCGCAGTGAGAGCCAACCACCAGTAGAGGCGCTGAACCTGTGAGATTAGTATGGCTCACCCAGTCTCTTAGGGCGAGCGTTGGAGTTTTAACCGTTTGGGGCAGTTTTTCTGCACATGCTTACTCGAGCCACAGAAGAAAAAAAAAACACTCTCCATGGGCCAGCCTCCTCTGTCTATCCTTTGATTTTACTTTAGCCCTGCTCGTGTCCATAGCTTCGTCAGCAGGGGTAGCTGGTGCTACACGGAAAGCTCGAGATTTGGAGCGGAGAGAGGACGGTGCTGCTTCAGATCTGGAAGGGAGAGGGACGGCACACCCTTCGTCTCGCTCCCGCTTGTATTCTTCTAACAGATTGTCAAGACGAATAGTAAGTCCCTTCGGCTGCTCCCTTGTTTGCACTTGGGGTCGCCACAGCAAATCCAAGGTGGATCTGCATGTTGAATTGGCACAAGTTTTACGCCGGATGCCCTTCCTGACGCAACTCCACATTATATGGAGAAATGTGGCAGGGGTGGGATTTGAACCCGGAACCTTCTGAACTGAAACCAAGCGCATTAACCACTTGGCCACCACCCCTGCCTAGATCAATAAGCCTGTCTAAATCCCGCGGCTGACCCTTAGCCACCAGATGCTCCTTCAGGGCCGGAGACAGCCCATTTACAAAGGCGGTGCAGAGTGATACTGAATTCAGCCGGCCCTCACTGCCGCAACACAAAAGTCGATTGCGTAATCAGCAGCACTCCGTCGTCCCTGTCTCACTGACAGCAGCATATTTGAAGCAGACTCGCCTCTATTGGGATGATCGAACACCTGTCGAAATTCCCTAATAAACCCAGTATATGTTGAAAAGAGCCGAGAGTCCTGCTTCCAGAGCGCCGTAGCCCAGGCGCGAGCCTCGCCCAGAAGCAAATTAATCACATAAGCCACCCTGCTGTGGTCTGACGCGTACATCACGGGCCGTTGTGAGAAAACGAGCGCACACTGCATCAAGAAGTCTGCGCACGTTTCGACACAACCCCTGTACGGTTCCGGGGGGCTAATGTAAGCTTCGGGTGACGAGGGGGGAGACCTCTGAACAACCACTGGACCTTCTGTTAAGTGACAGATCCACAGGAGGAGGAGTGGCTGCAGCTGCGCCTGACACGCGCGTCTCAACCTGCGCGGTGAGAGCCTCCATTCTACGGCTGAGGTGAATGTTCTGCTCGGTTAACAAATCCAACCGAGCAGTGAGGTTGGTGAGAATGTGTTGCAGCTCACCCAGCGCACCTCCTGATGGAGCCTACGCACCTTGCATCTCCATTGATTGTTCAGTTGGTGGTGAAATGCCCCTCAGAGTCCATGGCGTGGCCGAGTTATCCTGTTGGGAAAGTGAATGCACGGACCCACGTTAGGGGGCGTAAATGAACGGTCAAAAGGAGTACGAACAAATAACAATTTATTATGCAAAGGGCAAACAAAGGTCAAAATATGCTTAGTCCATTTCACAACAAAATGGTGACACGTGGGCAGGCCCGAGGGTAGGAGTCACCTATCCAGAGAAGAGCCGGAACTCACGAAGCCCCACCGCCAACCGGAGGCCTGCAATACACCCGAGCCGCCAAGACCTGACTCCCCCAGGTGGCCACCGTCTGAGGCTGCTGGACCGGTACTGCTGGCAGGAGCAAAAAACAGGGTGGGTGAGTGTTCACCCAGCAAACTGTCAGCAACTCACAGTTATCCTCTTGGAGGAATAAACCCAGATACTCCCAGAGTGCAGAGGAAAAACTGGAGGACGTGCAGTGTCAAAGGTTATACTCAGTAAGTCAGAAGTGAGGAGTGGAGACGCCAACTCCTCCAACTTCCACAAACTCGGCTACAAGCTGCAAGTATAAATCACAACTGCAAAAACTTCAGTTACAATGAATGTGCGAACGGCACAAAACGGCTGAGATAGTTTACCTGTAAGGTAAGCTGATAACTCGGCAGAGTTATGGTGTCCTTCCCAGGCTTTTATGGAGATGATGATGATGGGAAAACAGCTGCCAGCCTAACGGTGCACCTGGTAGAACCAAAAAAGGCCAGTGCGCCCTCCAGAGCCCAAAAGATGCCAATATGGCAGGGCGCCATCTGGTGGTGGGCCAGCAGTACCTCCTTTCAGCCGCCCACATACCATCTCCGAGTTTAAAAATAAATGGAAAATGTTTGAGCAGTCACTTCTTTGCAGTTTCTGTTTCACATATTACTTGGATCAGCAGGAGAAGTTTGACAGTAATCGTATTGGGGGGGGTAATATATATGAGCTACTACAGCACCAGACAGTTCAGTGCTGAAGGCTGAACAGAGACGGTAAATGTGTTTTGTTGCTTTTAAAATCTGCTGATTGAAACAAAAAAGAAAAATAATAAGAGAGAACACTGTTCAGTCTGATTTCTCCAGCAGTTGTTTGAGAGGCGATTTGGGGCCCAGGATATCGCCGATGCTTCAGTCTCCCACTGGAGCTCTGCTGTTTCTTCTTTTAACCTGTTTTGATGCCTCTGTCTTTGGAGAGATCGGTGACTTCTCTCACTGCCTTCAGTTCTTCTACAAGAAGACTCCACCAAATGGTTTCAGTGCAGTCGGGTACCAGGCCATGTGTCAGCGCTACAGAAACCAGTACCACTTCGCCAACCTATATTACCGTCAGGCTCGTACACCTTTGTACTCTGCGTACATTCTCAGCACTGCACCTGGTAAACGGCCCAATGACACATGGATGTATGAACCACAGGTAAGGCTGTGTGCATAGGTGGCATGGGTGGCTGGAGCCACCCACCTCTGATCTGAGTAATTTCACACCACTTACATATGTACTTATTTCATTTATAAATTGCTTGAAGCGTACGTTGCTGTGATCACCATGGGCCCATATAACAATGTTAGCATTTTAGCACGATAGCTATAGAATGCATAATTTGATTTTGACAAGACTTGGTGGGCACAATAGACCTATGGATTGGAAGAAAGTACTTGATTTTGGTGAGGACCAGTCAACCATCAAGATCAGATATCAATGTCAAAATTTCAGCCCCATGCTATTAGCATAGGGCAACCAACATGTCTTGAAAATGTGTGAACCTTTGACTCACTGGGTGTAACTTTAATAAATGTTGGTTTCTCAGAATGCAAAATATGGAGAACCACATCCTACTTTTTCTGGGTCAGGCTAAAAACTTCTCAATCACCCCCTGTAAGACTAATAGTGTTCTTAAACATCTAATATTGTTACTTCTATCGATTTCATATAACGTGTGAATGATCAGACATGAATGTAGTAGCCACTTAAAATTTGCATTAAAATGTATATTTGCAATATTTAATACAAAGTGGGTAATAGTACCCGTAGACAGTCAGGACTACAGCAATCTGACATTTGTCCCCATTGACCTTTACCTTCATCTAAATGATTGTCAGTTGGTTGACCTTGCCAGGGCAATTGTGGAATCCCACTAAAAGTGGTCCAAATGAGACTGAAAATCAAATTACTTTACCATTGTCAAAATTAACTTTTTAAAGCCAGTTTTGGGTAAACATTGAAATGCATCTGCAGAGTCTATTGGGAATGTGTGCCCCGCTGACAAAGCCAGCCTTCCTAAATTTGTGCGCCCGTTCTTCCCCACGTTTGCAGCAGTGGGAAGAAATGACCCTCAGAGTAGTGAAGAGATTGTACCAGTGAATGGCAAGGCAAAGGCCCGGCTGAGGGGCTACGACGTGGCAGAGATGAGTTTGGATAAATTGGAGATCCTGTCACAAAGGCTGAACACAACGATCAGTCTGTTTCACAGCAACTGCCAGTGACAACAAAAACTTTGGTCACTTGTTGATGTCAACACTGACAAGCAGTTCTTCCACTTAAATAAAAACATGTTTGATCAAAGTCTCACAATGGTTTGAAATAGATAAAAATGAGCTTGTAAAATAACCGGGTCCATTAGTATTTGGACTGACAATTTTGTCATTTTGCCTCTGTACATGACCACGTGGAAACAATCAAGATGTGCTTGTAGTTTTGAAATGTAATTCAAGAGGTTGAAGAAAAACATGGAATAAACCATCTTATTCAAATACTTCGACAAACTAAGTATTGTATTATTGTGAATATTCATGTTCATGATGAAACACTAACAGTAAACTGGAGAAACTGCATCGTGCAACTTTTAACTGTTGCATCAACAGTCACAGCTTCATGAAGGAGTGGAGCAAAGAACCATTTGAATACAACAAAACCAATCAAATGTAATCTCAAATCTCCCACGTGCCTTCTGGTAAACTAGAGCTGAAATTTCATCTGCTTTTGATGGTTATTCTCTTTGCCACTTCACCATGAAGCTGCATAACTGCTGATGCAACAGAAAACAGTTGCATTGTGTCATGGCTTTGAAAATGAGGGTACCGTGGATAAAAATGGGCATAATTCATTATCAGTTTATACAATATTTTTCTTAAACCCCTTGAGATAAAGCAAAAAAATCTAGTTAATTTCACTACATTGCGGTTGTGTATAGATGCAACATGACAAGAGAATTACGTCAATGTCCAAATACTTGTGGACCTGGTTCTGCCACTATAAATCTTCATCCCTCCTTCCTTCTACTGACTCACAATAAAATTAAAGAGCATCTTGTGCTGACTTGAAATGTTTATTTCTCATTGATGATGAACAAACATACAAAATACAAAAAAAATGAGGCCATGAGGTTTCATGTGATTTAACAATATAAACATTAAAAATGTATATTCATTGTGCATCATAAATAAGTAAAAGATTTATATCTGAGAAAAACTCCAGGTAAATGGCCGCATATTTTGTTTTATTTCTTTTCCAGACAAGCACGCAAATGCCAAAAAAAAATTTTAACTCCAAGAAAATTATTCACAAATGCATCTGCTCCTTTATTTGAGAGTCAGATTAGGTTTTGATCCTTGAAGAAAGTGTAAGAAAGGCAAATCCAAACTCGCTGAGAAAAAGGCAAGCATTTACCGGACACATTCATCGTGACTATTCTGTCACATTCAGCTGATTTGCGGCTTCGGCGGCTCCTTTCCTTCGTTTTAAAAACACTGGTGGTTTTTCAGCTGCTCCACGTCGCTGAAGCTCCTTCCGCAGTTGGAGCACTGAAGCACTGCCTTTTCGCTGCTGTGGATGAGTTGGTGTCTCTTTAAGTACTCCACCCGACTGAACCGTTTCCCGCACGCATCGCACCCGTACGGCCGTTCGCCCGTGTGGATACGCTGGTGACGCTCCAAGTTACCCAGACGACTGAAACTGCGGCCACACTGTGCACACCGGTGCGGCCTCTCGCCGGTGTGCACCAGATGATGGCGCTCCAGGGAGCGTGAATGCGTGAAGCGTTTCCCGCAGATTTCACAGCAGTGCGGCCGCTCGGCAGCGCAGGCACACTCATGGTTCTTAAGGGCCCAGGCATGGCTGAATGTGTTACCACAAGAGGCACAAGGGAAAATTGCGCCCTCCCCTCCGCTGCTTTGTAAATGGGCGCCTCCTAGTGGACAGGGGTGCTCATCTAACTCTGCTTCGGAAGTAAAGCCTCCTCCACACTGGGGGCAGAACTGGAGCAGGGTTCCACCGCCGTCTTCTTCCCCCGTGCTCTCTGCAATGCTCCCTGGAGCAGACAGGTGAGGAGGTTGTTCTGGCTCCACCTGCTCCACTGCTGCAGCTGCTCCAGGCGCGACCGCAGCCGAGTCGCACTCACGCAACCTCTTTGACCAGCCTGATCTCAGCTCTGCTCCGCCCACTCTCAAACTGTCCTTGATCCTGCCCTGTGCTGCCTGGTCCTCTCTCTGCAGGGTTGGAGGCTGAGGTTCCATCTCCCCATCCTGCTCCAGGCCATCAAGACCAATGTACTTGGGGATTAACCTGATCTCGCTGCTTTGCACTATCTCGGGGGCTGGGCTGACAGGCCGGGATACCTTCATGGCAGTCTGATCCCGGCCCCTCTCTGCCCTCAGCGCAGACTCCAACCCCCTCAGCTCATCCATGGTCATGCCCCCCTCTGATGGTTCCGTTGCACCAACCTCCCAGTGCTCCTCTCGCTGTCCCGGATGATGCAGGGACGGAGGACGATCTGACAGGTTACCTGATGGGTGAAGTTTTAGAGAGCGTGAGAAGTGTAACGTGAACAATCATTTTTACATTCTCATAATGTGAGATTTGCTGAACATTTGACTGCAGCCTCCCTACCTTCACTTTGAGCTTTGGAGTCAGCGTGTGGATTGTGATTGGGAGGATCCATTTTTAAAGCCTCTTTGATTAATCGGAGAGACGCAGGTTGATACCCATCCATTGCAGAAAACTGCACACAGACACACAGACAGTTAAAGAACACACATCAGAAAGCAGCCGGCATCACAGAGGGTAATTTCAACCCACCAGAGATTGATCAATTCCAGAGTTTAACATCTGACTGCATATCAAAATACTGCAACAATGAGGTGTTCTAAGTGAAGTCCCTTTTGCACACGTGTTCCGGTCAGTAGACACTCCTGCTACAACTGTCCATGAGCAGTTGTAGCAGCTGCACTTCGCGTTGCGTTGTTATGACTCCACCCAATCGCTCCCCTCAGGATATGCACTCACGCTCCTTTGCATGGGAGTCGGACTCTCTAACCAGAAGGCTAAAACCCAGGGCTCTGGCTTTGTGACCAGAGAATCCTTTTGAGCTGTTGGGAATGAGGTTTACTAAGTACATATGCACAGCGACACCTGCTGGCCTCTGTTACACAGCCATATGTACAAACACGCTCACATAGAGGAATCCAAAGCTGAAGCAGTTATTTGTCCTCATCAGACCCAAGTAACACTGCCATTTCTGTGTGTATGAAAGGCGGCAGTGGTTGCCACCTCCCACAGCAGAAGATCATCAACTGAGGTGTTAGGTAACGTACACCATGTGCTGCAACTACTGTGTTAAACTATTAATGTTGTTGATGTTGTATAGCACTATATAACATTTACATTTTCTGCTGAACAAATAAAAAAGCACCAAAAAGGGATACAAACAAGTGACCTACTGTAACTGGTTCAATGAAACCACTAGCTCCTGGAAGGAATCGATGTAATGCCGCGTTCACACTGGACGCCACACGAGCAACGGCGGCGAGAGATTGCGATGTAATCCCTATGGAAGGACACGCTGTGGCGCCACAAAAGTCCAAGCCACGCAACGCGACGCAATGTACGTGAATAAAGTGATTTTGAGCAGTTGCCGCGTTTGTGGCGCAATATTGCAATGCATCGCGCCGCCCTCCTCCCCAAGTTGAAAAATCTGAACTTTTTCATATTGTTGCGCCGCAATGACAATCAGGGACTGGATATGTAGTGACGTGGAGATGTCTGGACTTTATACTTGATGTGGACATGTCCTGTCTCTGGTAGCCAGCCTGTGAGCAGGACTTATGTCCCTTTTGTCCTTGATTTAACACAATTATGACAGAGTTTGAGGGGAGAGAGGAACTGCAGCAGCAGCCAGTTTTTTATTTCCTTTGTTCACATGTGCGTGCGAACGAATCGTCCGTGAAGATAATTTTATTAACTACACAGATGTATAATAGAACAAACGGTGACTGGTTTATAACACAATTATGACAGAGTTGGAGGGGAGAGCGAGGAACTGCAGCAGCAGCCAGCTTTTTTTTTTTTTTCAATTGTTCACATGTGCACGCGCGAACAGGACAGAGGTCCTCAAACTGGGTCCTGAAGAGGCGGATGTACGGCTGAAAGCGGCCATCATCCAGACACAGCTCCTGCAGCAATAATGAAACTCCCCGAATTGGGAACGTCTCATGAGGATGTTGTGAACCCAGGGACGGCGCCGCTGGCGACATTTGTCAGCTTTCCACAACAAATAGAGCACAGCAACTCACTCCATGTGATCCACATCCATCATACTGACTTGATGGCGAGTGGAATGGAAGTTCCTCCTCCTATTTGATGATGCATTGGGCTGAATTTTCACAGCGAAAGCAAACTAACACACCGGGCAATGATGGCGCATCCATCACCAGGCGAGGGACGCGAATCTGTGGCATCGCATGGCCCTGGTGTGAACGCAGCATTACAAAATCTGTATTCATGTTACTACTATTTTTTTCCTGGAGATGCGTAAATTAAATGGTGAAATACATATTGGACATATTCTGTCTGTTCATTAGTTGACAGCTTCAATCCACTCAAAAGAACACATCAAATAAATCTGAAGGACTCAAACAGCAGCGCACTTTATTTCATCAACCTCAACTTGAAATCTGAAATCCACTGAGTTTGCATTTGAAAACATCACTGTAGAATTGTGAAAAACTTTTCTATAACCGTCTCAAATGACACTGATCAAGAAGTGAAGGGTGTGCCTTCAGAAATATTCAAACAAAGCCCTTCAAGATTATCTCAGTCTCTTAACTCTAAACATTCATAAACTAGACTAAAGAAAATCTATTGTCAATAATTAGACTACATCGTTTTCAAGCTGTACTTTGCCCTAACAATCACTGATGTCTGCTAGTTTCCACTTTATGCATGTTCCCGAGAGGAGCTGCAATTCTCAACAGGCACCAGAACTCTGCATACCTTTGAAAAACGATCCCCACTTTGCTGTCAAACCTACGACAAACATACATCATCTGTATTTTGCCCTCATCCTCTGTCGCCACGCAAATTAACTCCTTTTGTACACTGTTGTAATGTCCCTTTGTTTCATGATTTGATTCTTTGAAAAGCTCTACATAAATCGTTAATGGGGCAGCGGGATTTGACCACTTCTGGGTACAGCCTGCTCAACACAGTGCTCAACACAAACACAGCATCACTTCACAAGTGGAGAAGGGAAGAGAATACAAATGGGAGAGGTTGTGCTGGTAAATTTTAATGACATTTAATGTGCATAATGATAATTGGGCTGTCCCCAGAAGTACAATTTTTGTGTCATATGCTCTTTCATTTAACCCCTTTATCGCCCACCCTCAAACGAGACTATGGTGCCCAATAACACTAACGAACATGACGTTTTGATAGATAAGTCACAGAACCTCCCAAACTAGTAAAACAAACTTGTGGCTTCTACTCTGGAAAACACTGTAATTTAAATTACGCTTGCACTCAATCTCGTTGAACACAGCCATTTTTTTTTCAGGCTGCCCAGGACAGAATTGTGCATAAGATGCAAAGGTAGCGACATATCTCACTGCTAGTTACTTTCATCGGCTGTGTCACAATGCATCAGCTCTATCAAAAAAGCTGGTGATCAGCCAGGTGGGGTCATTGATCTTTCTTGCCTGATGTGGCTCTTTACTTGTCCCCAGCAACCAGGTGAGCCTTATTGTGGAGCCTTGCAAAACCAGTTTGTTTTTTTGTTTGTTAAAATGGCTGTTAAACTACAGGAGCAGCATCAAAGCTGTTGCACAAAGTAACAGTACAACAGAAAGCTTTTCACTTCCATCAGTAGGTTTTCAAACAAAAATCTCACTATAATTCAATTCTGGAGACCTCGTGTCGATAGGCAACTCTGGTAGCTAAATATCTCCATCAGTAACCTTCCTCCAATAAGTCTGTGCAACAATCTGACAGCAGAACATTTTCAAATTAAATTCTCTTGTGCAGTCGAACTGTTTTCTCTCTGCAGGTTGTTTCTATTCGAAGCTGCTGAACAATGCAGAGACACTGTGCTACCTTCTCCTCCTACTCCTCCTCTGAGAAAGCCATCTCCCTCACCTCCTCTTTGATGTTGGCCGTCTCCTCCCCCTCACCACTGAGGCTTCCCTCCTCCTCTTCATCCTCTGCCATTTCTCCCTCATCCTCTTCTTCCCCTGGGAACTGGATGAGGTACATGTCCCTGGTCTCCTTCCCTCCTCTTCCTGATACCATCCCCAACGCTCCTCCACTTCCTCCACCCCCACCACTGCCACCACCTCCTCCTTCCTCCCACACACCTCCAGGCCAGCATTTGCTATAGGCTGCTGCTGGGCCCTTTTTTGTCTTGGCTCCTGTAGAGAAGAGAGGAAATGAAGAAGGAAGAGCGGGAGGAGGAGGAGACCGGGGGGGGTGCACACATAGAGACAGGAAGGAGAGAGAATGAAATATGAGTGGGGAGACATGTAGAGAGAGAATGTGAGAGCAAGATAAGTGGGAGGAGATGATTGTGGTACCAGGAGAGAGACAGCAAAGGAGAAAAGGAAGGAAGGAGAGTAGGTTTAGAGAGGCAGCCAGAAAGAGGGGTGGAGGTACAGGGAGTGAAGAAAGGGAGGAGAGACAGAAGGAGCAACCATGATGAATGAGTAAAACAGAGGGGTATAAAAGCAAAGAAGGGAGGAGGAGAGAAGGAAGCCAAGGTTGATGTGAGAGGGAGAAAGGAGCGACAAAGGCAGAGAAGAAAGGAAGTGCAGTTGGTGGGGGACTCAGGGGAAAGAGAGAGGAGAAGGAGATGAAGTAGGAAAGGGAGGACATGTGGAAGGAGTGAGAAAGAAGAGAAAGAGGTGAGAAGATGGGCAAGAGAGGAGAAATGGAAGGAGAGAGCGAGAATATAATTATGTGGGTGGTGGAGGCGGAGAGGAGTGGAGGAGGAAAAGGAGAATGTGTGTAACACAGGAAAAGGGAGTGGGCAGGAGTGGAGAGAGCGCAAAGGAGAAAGGAGAGGAAAGAGGAGGAGAGTTGGAGAGGAACACAGAGAGAAACAGAGAGTGAGGAGTGAAGGAGGCGGGGGCAGGAGAGGAGAGGAGCAAGGCAGGAAGGGAGGGAGAGAAAAAGAGTGTGCAGTAAGCACAGGAGTGGGAGGGACAGAATGCAGTGGAGAGAGAGGAGAGGGGGAGGTGAAGGACAGCGGCAGTGATCATGAAGAGGAGGTGGAGGCGGGAGAGAGGAAGGAGGGAGGGAGAGATCAGCTCCTGGCAGATGGTTTCCAACAAAACAAGTGCGTCTTCACATAAGCCTCAACTTCACAGCGATAACCCAATTCCCTGTTTTTCACATGATAAACGCTAACGACCACACACTGAAAACGACACACATTTAAAACATTCAAAATGTTTGTAATCGACAACATCCTTGAAACACTTACGGGACATCTCAACTTTCCGTTTCTGCCGTCCTCTACCTCCTTCCTCAGCAGCTGCCAAGCTGGCGTTGCGGCGGTTGGCAGCCCAGCCCATTCCGTACTTGCGTTCAGTTCTCAGTTTATTCTCCGTCAGCTTCAAACGTAGCTTGAGGGCATCATTCTCCTTCCGATTGAGGGACAGCTCCACCAGGTAGTTATTCACCGTCTCCTGGAACAGTTTGGTGATCTCGCAGACGGATGCTCGGATGAGACTGTCCATGACAGCCGTCAGGTGGGTCTCGAAGGTGGTCACAGATTCTTCCATCATAGCTGCAAGACCCAGATCTGGTGATGATTTAAAAAAAGAACGTTACACCAACAGATCATGATCACAAAATCATTTTAATAACTGTATCCCGCACAGTTGCACCAAAGGTTTGACATCCACACTTGGAAGATCATTCTGAAAACATTTCTCATTAGGTAGCAGCTGTGATCTCCACAGCAAATATTCAATCTGTTACTGGAATTAAACACGCCTGTTCGCCAGTTTATATGATTCAGATCATCAAACAACATACAACCTATAACAGATGATCTTTAACTCTTATGCTCGACACGTATTTAGAAAGAGGAACATATCCCACATGACATAAAGCTCCAAAGTGTTCATGCTAGCAGCCCGGCTAATTTAGCTTTGCATACGCACCGTTTTAAGACGAATCCAGGATATGTAAAACAGCAAATTATACTGTGATTTACGGATCCAGACTCAGCTGACTGGCGTTTGGTAAGCACAGAACCACGGCGATAAAGGAAACCGCCATCTAACTTCTGCCCTTTCTCTCCCAGCTACTGTTTTCTTTCTCGGCTCCAGCAGCAGCAGCAGCAGCGCTGCCGACTGATGCTTGACAACACTGCGCATGCGTGTTACCGTAACTACCCGACACATACGAGCAAGCGCACCCTGAAAAATAAGGGTATCTGCACGACGGGAGCGTGAGGTTTTCTACAAGGAAATAAAAACACTAAAGTGCTACTTTCTTGGATTTAGATAGCCACTTTTATATTTATTTAAAATTTTGCAGGTAATTTTATGACGACCGCATCGAGGTAGACTTACTGGTGTCAAGTGGTGAAGTAACTACTCATGAGTAGTTACCAGTTAGTTAGTTTTTTGAGAACTCAAAAAACTAACTTATTGGATTGGATTTCCGTCTAATAATAAATAAAATAAAATAAAATAAAATAAAATATAATAAATAAATAATCTAATAAATAAAAGTCCCAACTAAATTAAATTATCGATGATCGATTATTCGATGGAAATCGTGCACATAATTGAATTAAGTTCATCCAATGAGTAATTTTTTGAATGTACTTGTACAGTACTTTTTTCTACGACTATATAATTTTACTCCACAACATTACAGATATTAGATTGTTGAATATTGTATCTTTTACCCCACTACATTTAGCTGAGAGCTTTTGCAATTTACTTTATAAATAATCCCAAATCAGAAAAAGTTGGAACTGTATGGAAAGGGCAAATAAATAAATAAATAAATAAAAATAAAGAGAGAGAAAGAGCGAGAGAGAGATTCTTACATTTACTTTGACTTCTATTTCATTGCAAACCATATGAACCCAAGATATTTCATGTTTTGTGTTGTCAGCTTCATTTCATTTAATATACAGGGTGTTTCAGAAAAATGTATATAATTTTCTAATCTTGAGCAATTTTTTTCAAATTATCTCAAGTTTTAACAGCATGTGTAGAAACAACTCAAAATTCTGTGTAATATTTTGTGTTTTTCTTTTTTTTTCTTTTCAGGAATAGAAATGCCATTCACTGGAAAAGAAAAGTCGTTTGTGCATTAGAGTATGCTTGAATACACAGTGCCCATATTAAAAACTTGTGAAGTTCATGAAATCCACATACTTTTGAACTTCTCATTAATTTTTGCTCAACATTAAGCCTGTTTAGGTTCATTTGCTTAGACTATGTAGTTACTCATTTATTTACATCTCAAAAATATCCATTTTTTTAAACACCCTGTACATCCGTTCCTGCATTTAAAGCCTGTAACACATTCCAAAAAACGTTGGTACACTAAAGCATTTACCACTTTGTGATATTGCCATTCTTTCTCATAACACTTAACAGATGCATTGATATTGAGAATGCAAAGCGTTTCTGGTGTTATTTTGTCCCATTCTTCCTGTAAACATGTCTGAAGGTGTACAACAGCACAGGGCTGTCATTGCATTTGTTGTTTCAAAATTGTCCACGTATTCTCTGTTGTGGACAGATGAGGACTGCAGGCAGGCTAGTCCAGTATCCACATCCTCTGCTTCTGCAGCCACAGCTTTGTGATGTGTGCAGAATGTGGTTTTGCATTGTCTTTTTGAAAAATGTATGGATGTCTCTGGAAAAGACACCATCTTGAATATGTTGTTCTATCATCTCAGTGTACTTTCCTGCATTAATGTTGCCTTCACAAAAGTGTAAATTACTTTTGCCAAGGGCACTGACACAGCCACATACCATGACAGACTGACTTTTGGATTTGTTGCTGATAGCAGACTGAATGGTTGTTTTTATCTTTGATCTGGAGCACACAGTGTCCATTTCTTCAAAAAAAAAAAAAACATTGTGAATGCTTATTCATCTGACCACAATACATGTTTCCACTGTGTGATGGTCCAACCCAGTGCCTCTGAGCCAGGAAACATTGCCACTGCTTTTGGACAGGATTAACACTTAAAACTTTTAAGTGACTCCGTATTGTATTGTTGACAAAGGTTTCTCAAAATAATCACTCGCCCATCTTGTTATATCAACTAGTGAGCAAAAACAAGCATGACTCACAGTTCTTGTTCAGCACGGTGGCAACACTTATTCATGGACAACCACCTGTAAGTCGCTCTCCATTTACAGCACAAGATTTCTTGGATTACTTCGAGAAGAAAATAGACGACATTAAGTTAAACATATCCCAGCATGCCTTAACCCAGTCAATACACCCTGCTACTGAGGTGGGTGCCATTACTGAGGTACTATAGATTTACAGAATTTGATAGTATCTCACTGGGCGTGCTGACAAAACTTGTAACATCTACAAAAAGGACAACCTGCTTATTTGGTCCCATACCAACAAAACTTTTTAAGGACCTGAGGCCCACTCTTGGGCCGACTGTGCTGGAAATGATTAATCTCTCATTAACTTCTGGATCTGTTCCCAGACAGCAAATAGATCCGGGCCGGATGTAGTCCAACATCTGGTACCAATCCTGAAAACAGATCCGGTCCAGACAGTTTTTGCACCCTGGCCCAGATCCGGCACGGCTCCGCTTTACAGTTCTGGAACAGATCCGGACCAGATCTGAACTGGATCCACAAAACAACAACCGTTTACAGACCATATCTGGCACAGATCTGGGACAGATGTGGTCCGCATCACAGCACCGTGGCAGGAACATGGGGCATAACGATAAGCAATTTTATCTGCACTCGGTAGAAACTATCCATTAGCGGTTGTAAACTCTGTACTCTGTAATCGTGATTGTCACTGAGGCTTTTTTAAATGCTTATTGCAAAGCGGTTTGTTTCTTTACAACAATCACGTTTTGTGAGTCCAGGGACACTGATCTGTGTGTTATAGATACAAATCAGTTTCCTCGGATCCACGGAACTTACCCCTGTAAAA
Organism: Thalassophryne amazonica; assembly: GCF_902500255.1. NCBI lineage: Eukaryota > Metazoa > Chordata > Actinopteri > Batrachoidiformes > Batrachoididae > Thalassophryne > Thalassophryne amazonica. The sequence goes on from NC_047113.1 coordinate 27,812,197, forward strand.
CTTGTTCCTGCCACGGTGCTGTGATGCGGTCCACATCTGCCCCAGATCCGTGCCAGATATGGTCTGCAAACAGTTGGTCTTTTACGGATCCAGTTCAGATCTGGTCCGGATCTGTTCGTAAAAGACCAACTGTTTGCAGACCATATCTGGCACGGATCTGGGGCAGATGTGGACCGCATCACAGCACCGTGGCAGGAACAAGTTTTACAGGGGTAAGTTCCGTGGATCCGAGGAAACTGATTTGTATCTATAACACACAGATCAGTGTCCCTGGACTCACAAAACGTGATTGTTGTAAAGAAACAATCCGCTTTGCAATAAGCATTTAAAAAAGCCTATTAACCTAGAAAGTTGTTTACAGACTGCAACCTCCCCACCTAGCTGACCTAATTAAACCGTACGTACCGGCTCTGCATTCTGAGGGTGCAGGACTACTTTGTGTCCATAGGGTGAATAAGAAGTCTGCAGGTCACAGAGCTTTCTCGTATCATGCCCCTGTTCTGCGGAATGATCTCCCTGCATCAATAAAACAGTCAGATTCCGTAGAGACTTTCAAGTCCAAACTTAAGACGCTCTTATTTTCCCTTTCGTATGGCTAGCATACTGGCATAATATGTTACTATGCTTTTTACTCTTTTAAATTCATTTTATTCAGAAACAGAGCAGGTCGCCCCCTCAACTTTGTGTAAATTCTGGGTCTTTTAGTGAAGCTTAGGGCTAGTGGCCAGTGATCACCTTAGTATCACACTCATCGTCACTCATTTTCAACCGCTTTTCCGGCTTTGGGTCGCGGGGGCAACAGCTCCAGCAGGGGACCCTTGTTGTTCATGTTGCTTAATGCTGACAAATTATACGGTATTTGTTATCATTCCAATGCCTGATGGAAAGACAACACGTCCGTGACGGGAAGCCTTGCTTTGCGTCACAAGGGACGTAACTAAATGTAGATGCTGGTGGGCAGTCCTTATAATTCATCAGAACCAAGCATCAGAATGGGTAAAAAGGGGATTTAAGTGTCTTTGAACCAGTGGTGGCTGCTGGTCTGTCAAAGAGGGGAAGCTTATTTATATGAAAATTCAAATATGTAAAATGGTCATAACAGTCCCTAGTTGCACAAGTATTTCACAATTTATATCTCCATTACATACAGTATTTTATTATGGTACAGTCACATTACAATAGAACCTTATTTAGAACTTTATTAATCCCTTGGGAAGACTCCTTCAGAGATTGTAACACAAGTATATTATTAATGTTTTTAAACAAAAATACCGTCAAAAATTTCAAGGAGCACATAGAACCCTTATGATTAAACATACATAACAGCCTGACTGTTTGATGACATCTTGCCTTTTATTGATTGTTCCAAGCAAATGTTATGTTAAAGGCTGGCAAGCAGATGTCGCCATATCTAATTGTATCAAAGGCTTCAAAACACTTAACCACTGCTTCATATTGATTCAGTGGTTCAAAACACTTCGGTTTCTCCGTCACTAATTTCCTTCAATAAAGTACATCAGCGACTACAAATTATTGCCAAATGGCTCGGATAGATTTACAGTCATGAATACGTTGATGTTGTGTTGTGAACCAGGACGTTAATTAACGTGCGACAACCTTAAACACTAGCTTACTGACTAGCTTTTTTGTTTGTTTGTTTGTTTAGTTTGGTACACCAGTATAAACATATGATATCTTAAGTTCACCTTTAAAACAGACTGATTTATAGCTCACACAAAACACTTTGGAATACGAGGTCTATTAGAAAAGAAAACAACCTTTTTATTTTTTCAAAAACTATATGGATTTGAATCACGTGTGATTGCGTCAGACAAGCTTGAACCCTCATGCACATGCATGAGTTTTTTCACGCCTGTCAGTTGCATCATTCGCCTGTGGGCAGGCTTTGAGTGAGCACTGGTCCACCCCCTCGTCAGAATTCCTTTGTCTGACTTCTTCCTGAGAGACTGGCGCTTTGCTTGATCAAAATTTTTTCTGAAACTGTAAGGCACATCCAAGTGGACACCATTCGAGAAATTCAGACAGTTTTCGGTGAAAATTTTAACGGCTGATGAGAGATTATGGAGTGTTACTGTCGCTTTAAGGACTGCCCACGGAGAAGGACGGCACGCCGCGCCCCGAGCCGCTGTCGTCAGCCTGTTTCGAGCTGAAAACTTCCAAATTTAAGCCTCTGTTGACCCAGGACGTCGTGAGAGAACAGAGAGGTTTCAGAAGAGCTCGGGATAGCAGTTTATCCGGACATTCCACTGTTAAAGGAGATTTTGTAATGAAAGACGTGCGGACGGATTTGCGCGTCGGCACCCAGCCGCTCATCGCGCGGCGCCACAGCAAAACACCTCCGTTGGAAGCATTACAGGACAAGTTTGAACATGCCCAGCTGTTAAACAATTTCTCGGATACTCACTCGACTGAAAGCCATTGAAAACCGCCTGAATCTTACGAATGGTTATCAACACGGACTTTCCAGGCAGTCCCATTGAAGTGAACGGACGCTCGGCTTCAACAGGAAAATGCACTGACCGAGAAGTTAACAAAATAGTCAATTTGTGATAAGTATCTCATTCTGAACGAACTCTTCTTCAAGATGAACGTGTTCTAACACATTAGTAGTCAATACACAGCAAGTCAGTACTTGACTTACTGTGCTGAAGTATGGGGCAATAACTATAAAACTACAGTGCAACCATGATTCATCCTTCAAAAAAGGGCATTAAGAATAATTCATAATGCAGGCTATCGGGATCATACCAATCCAATGTTTATCAAATCAAAGATTTTAAAACTCTATGACATGATTTAGTTTAAGACTGTTCAATTGATGTATAAAGTGAAAAATAAGCAAGTACCATTTAGAATTCAAGGATATTTTATGCAAAGAGAAGGAATATATCATTTAAGGAGTTTGTATCATTTTAAAATGGCTGGCGCCAGGAGAACCAGGAAATGCATCTGTGTCTCTATCTGTGGCCCAAAAAAATGGAATAAGCTACCTGAGAAACTCAAACAGTGTTCAAATATCAACCAGTTTAAATATTTATACAAAGAAATGGTGTTCGCCGGATATGTATCTGATGAAAAACGTTGAGTTGTGTTGTATGATGAATCTGCTTGATTTGAACTCTTACTATTGAATACATACTGGGTAACTAGAACAAAATAGGAGCTGTTGTGAAATACTCACTTCCCTCAGCTGTAGTTATGAGCTGCTACTGTTCAGACTTTGTTGGAAATGAACGTGTATGAACTGGCACATAGCTTGGGTTGGTTTGACTGTATGAGTGGGTGTAGGCACCTTTTGGGCACCATGTACAATGTTTTTTTGTTCTTTCTTTCCTGTAACTTTTTTGTTTTGTTTTGTTTTGGGGTTTTTTGTATTGATTTTGTGGTCTGTAAATGAGTGATTTTTTTTTTTTTTTGTAAGCATTGGTGCCTAATAAATTCAGTTAAATTCAATTAAAAGAAAAAGAAATGTTAACAAACTGTTTGACCGCTTATTTATTTATTTATTTGTTTGTTTATTGACATTTTAGGGGAAGCTGAGCTTCCCTTGCAGTCTTAGAGAAACTGCCTCTGCTTTGAACGTGACATGGTTGTTGGTGCCAGACGGGCTGGACTGAGTATTTCAGAAACTGCTGATCTACTGGGATTTTCACACACACAACCATCTCTAGGGTTTACAGAGAAAAGTCCAAAAAAGAGAAAATATCCAGTGAGTGGCAGGTGTCTGGATGAACATGTCTTGTAGGCCTTGGGCCAGTATGGTCCCTCATACATCCCTCCCACCCCTCACAATCTGGCATCATTAGAAAGCTTCAGATGTCTAGATTATAAAAATAACTGGTAACAGTAAAAATGCTGGGGCTTACTATGATATCACTGGAATACTACCATGTCATTAACCATCCTATTATGGAATACAAAACTGTCAAAGAACACCTGTGAGTAGCAGAAGAGGCTACACATGAAGTAGGCCAAAAGTATGTCAGTACAACCTACGACAAGGGGGTTTGCATGAAGGCATACCCTCGGCTCTGAACAAGAAAGCTGTGCACATAATTCAAAATGTAGTTGATTCTATATAAAGAACAGTTCAACATCCACCACCGAACTGTGAACATTGCACTAACATACACATTGTCAATTTCAATTTATTTTTCTTTATATAGCGCCAAATCACAACAGAGTTGCCTCAAGGCGCTTCACACAGGTAAGGTCTAACCTTACCAACCCCCAGAGCAACAGTGGTAAGGAAAAACTCCCTCTGAGGAAGAAACCTCAAGCAGACCAGACTCAAAGGGGCGACCCTCTGCTTGGGCCATGCTACAGACATAAATTACAGAAACAATTCACAGAACCATTCACAGAACAATTCACAGACGAATATACAAGAATTGCTGTTGGTGCACAGGACAGGAGGGTCACCAACACAAATACAACTCCCATCTCTGGATGGAGCTGCACCTTAAACAGAGAAAAACAGAATCAGGCATCAGAAAGACAAAAAATACTGTATAATTTGCCAGCATTAAACAACAAGAAAAACAGAAGAAATACCAAGGTGATCGCCGGCCGCTAGCCCTAAACTTCACTAAAAGACCCAGAATTTAGGTAAGGTTGAGGCCGTGGCCCACTTCAATTACTAATAACATGAATTAAAAGAGTAGAAAGCGTGTCACTTTCTTAATACTCTAACGCTGCTGCAGCTGCCGGCCCTGTGCCTTGTATATATATTCTATGGCCACAGGGGTGTGCATATTGTACATTGCAAAAGTTTACAAAGGTTAGGTTAAATTGTCCCAGTTAACTACACCAAGACCTGGAGAAAATGCATTTCATTCTGCCTGTAAGGGTCGAGTGACAATAAAGTGAGTCTGAGTCTGAGTCTTATATGTCCCCAGACAATAAGAGACACAATCCCAGACAGACGGGAACTTGCATGGTCGGCAGAGGTTGAACAGCGAGTTAGGAGGGCGGCCGTGCACCTGCAGAGGTCGACGGCAGAGTCAGGGGGATGGCCATGGGGCATCTCTGTAACGCTGCCATCTGGAGGACTGATATGGGTGGCCCCTCAGGAGCACAGACATTGTCCGGAGGACTGACGGGCGGCCCCTTGGGAGCACAGATGTCGTCTGAAGGACAGCCAGGCGGCCCCTTGGGAGCATGGATGTCATCTGAAAGATAGCTAAAAAGCCCCTCGGGAGCATGGATGTCGTCTAGTGGACTGACGAGTGACCCCTTGGGAGCACAGATGTCGTCTGAAGGACAGCCAGGCAGCCTGTCGGGAGAATGGATGTCATCACAAGGACAGCCAGAAAGTCCTTCGGGAGCATGGATATAGTCCAGTGGACTAACGAGTGATCCCTTGGGGGCACAGAGGTCGTCCGAAGGACAGCCAGAAAGTCCTTCGGGAGCATGGATGTAGTCCAGTGGACTGATGAGCAGTCCCTTGGGGGCACAGATGTCATCCGAAGGACATCCAGGCAGCCCGTCGAGAGGATGGATGTCATTCAGTGGACTGACGAGAGGCCCCTTGGGAGCACAGATGTTGTCTGAAGGACAGCCAGGCAGCCCATTGGGAGCATGGATGTCATCCGAAGGACAGCCAGAAAGCCCCTCGAGAGCATGGATGTCGTTCAGTGGACTGACGAGAGGCCCCTTGGGAGCACAGATGTTGTCTGAAGGACAGCCAGGCAGCCCATTGGGAGCATGGATGTCATCCGAAGGACAGCCAGAAAGCCCCTCGAGAGCATGGATGTCGTCCAGTGGACTGATGAGCAGTTCCTAGGGGGTACAGATGTCGTCCGAAGGACAGCCAGACAGCCCGTCGGGAGCATGGATGTCATTCAGTGGACTGACGAGTGGCCCCTTGGGAGCACAGACATTGTCCAGAGGACTGACGGACAGCCCCTGGGGAGAACAAATTTCATTGAAAGGGCAGCCCCTCGGGAGTACAGACGTTGTCCAGAGGACTAATGGGTGGCCTCTCTGGAGCACAGACATCGTCCAAAGGGCAGCCAGACAGTCCTTTGGGAGCAGCAATGTCATCCGGAGGGCAGCCTGGAGCAATAACATCATCTGGATGGGAACCCGAGAGCCCCTCAGGAGCACAGATGCCATCTGGAGATGAGCCCAACAGCCCATTGGGAGCACAGACACCATTGGAAAGGTGCGTAGATGGACCCTTGGGAGAACAGACATCACCAGGAGGGCGATCGTTCATGTCTTCTGGAGGTGCAGTGTTATCAGGAGGACAGCCAGTCGTGCCCTCTGGAGCTCTGTGCCCTCGTGCCCTTTGGAGCTGCAGCATCCTCGTGCCCTTTGGAGCTACAGCATCATGCTTATGGTCACCAGGCATGCCTTCCAGAGCTGTAGCTGCCCCCAGTGAGGCGCGCCCATCCTCAACCACCCAGGAATCAGGAACTGAGGACTCTGACCAGGTGTCTTTGGAAGCTGGCTCTGGCTGCATGAGAGCTGCAGGTTCCTCTGGCGACGGTGTATGGATTGCAACTTCCTCTGGTGCGGGTAGGTCCATGCCACTGCTACTATAGGGCTGGACTCGACCGTGTTTGTGCTTTCTTCTGTTGCATTGTGGCTTCTGCTTGGTTAGTCCAGAAGCTGCAGGACTCTCCATGACCGATGATCTTGGGACTGCGGCTGTGGGTGAACTGGGGACTAACACCTGAAACAGGGTCACAGAGGGTCGGAGTAGCTGGGGGAAGTCAGCAACTGAATCCTTGGTAGTGGAGGTTGAGTAGCTGGGAAAAACAAAATTGATTGGATCATTGATATAATTGGGAAGTGATTTGCTTCTCAAGTGTTCCTTTAGCTGGGGGAACCTGGGAAAAAGTGAGTCCAGATCAGGATTTTCTTTGACTATTTCATCATTGGTAATGCAAATGTCATTCAGTTCAGTGGCATCAGAGTTCCAAAACACAAAGAATGGATCATTAATGTAGACGAACAGTTCATGAACAAAATGCAAGTCAATAAGGCTCTCAGCCGAGTCCCCCAAGGCAAACTCTGCTTCTGGTTCACTGTGAAAATAAGCTGTATTGAGAGTGGGAGGAGCAGACGCCCTGGGTGAGGTTGACAAAACTGTTCAGGCTGATGAATCTCGTCAGGGTGCCTCCCCTCATTAAATAGATTGTCCCTATCTTCCAGTTCTGGAAAAAAGTCAGTGACCCATGGATTGGATTCAATTAGGTCAGAGGCATCATCTAGAAATTTGTATTTCTTTCTAGGACAGTATAACCATTAAAAAAATGCAATTAACCAAGAAAAAAGTGCTTTAACACAGGGATGTCAGAGCTGCTGTCTGCTGGGTTCATTTTAAGATCTGGGTTTTTCTGTTATGTTTCATGGCAGGATTAAACACAAAAACACAGACACGGATGAGACAGGTGTAAGAAAAAAGTCAAGCGGTTTATTTTCCAGATGCTGAGGAGTCCAAAGCTAATGAGCAGTCTGAACAAACAGGAGAACAGGAGGAGAATCAATCAATCAATCAATCAATCAATTTTTTTTTATATAGCGCCAAATCACAACAAACAGTTGCCCCAAGGCGCTTTATATTGTAAGGCAAGGCCATACAATAATTATGTAAAACCCCAATGGTCAAAACGACCCCCTGTGAGCAAGCACTTGGCTACAGTGGGAAGGAAAAACTCCCTTTTAACAGGAAGAAACCTCCAGCAGAACCAGGCTCAGGGAGGGGCAGTCTTCTGCTGGGACTGGTTGGGGCTGAGGGAGAGAACCAGGAAAAAGACATGCTGTGGAGGGGAGCAGAGATCGATCACTAATGATTAAATGCAGAGTGGTGCATACAGAGCAAAAGAGAAAGAAACAGTGCATCATGGGAACCCCCCAGCAGTCTACGTCTATAGCAGCATAACTAAGGGATGGTTCAGGGTCACCCGATCCAGCCCTAACTATAAGCTTTAGCAAAAAGGAAAGTTTTAAGCCTAATCTTAAAAGTAGAGAGGGTGTCTGTCTCCCTGATCTGAATTGGGAGCTGGTTCCACAGGAGAGGAGCCTGAAAGCTGAAGGCTCTGCCTCCCATTCTACTCTTACAAACCCTAGGAACTACAAGTAAGCCTGCAGTCTGAGAGCGAAGCGCTCTATTGGGGTGATATGGTACTACGAGGTCCCTAAGATAAGATGGGACCTGATTATTCAAAACCTTGTAAGTAAGAAGAAGAATTTTAAATTCTATTCTAGAATTAACAGGAAGCCAATGAAGAGAGGCCAATATGGGTGAGATATGCTCTCTCCTTCTAGTCCCCGTCAGTACTCTAGCTGCAGCATTTTGAATTAACTGAAGGCTTTTTAGGGAACTTTTAGGACAACCTGATAATAATGAATTACAATAGTCCAGCCTAGAGGAAATAAATGCATGAATTAGTTTTTCAGCATCACTCTGAGACAAGACCTTTCTGATTTTAGAGATATTGCGTAAATGCAAAAAAGCAGTCCTACATATTTGTTTAATATGCGCTTTGAATGACATATCCTGATCAAAAATGACTCCAAGATTTCTCACAGTATTACTAGAGGTCAGGGTAATGCCATCCAGAGTAAGGATCTGGTTAGACACCATGTTTCTAAGATTTGTGGGGCCAAGTACAATAACTTCAGTTTTATCTGAGTTTAAAAGCAGGAAATTAGAGGTCATCCATGTCTTTATGTCTGTAAGACAATCCTGCAGTTTAGCTAATTGGTGTGTGTCCTCTGGCTTCATGGATAGATAAAGCTGGGTATCATCTGTGTAACAATGAAAATTTAAGCAATACCGTCTAATAATACTGCCTAAGGGAAGCATGTATAAAGTGAATAAAATTGGTCCTAGCACAGAACCTTGTGGAACTCCATAATTAACTTTAGTCTGTGAAGAAGATTCCCCATTTACATGAACAAATTGTAATCTATTAGACAAATATGATTCAAACCACCGCAGCGCAGTGCCTTTAATACCTATGGCATGCTCTAATCTCTGTAATAAAATTTTATGGTCAACAGTATCAAAAGCAGCACTGAGGTCTAACAGAACAAGCACAGAGATGAGTCCACTGTCCGAGGCCATAAGAAGATCATTTGTAACCTTCACTAATGCTGTTTCTGTACTATGATGAATTCTAAAACCTGACTGAAACTCTTCAAATAGACCATTCCTCTGCAGATGATCAGTTAGCTGTTTTACAACTACCCTTTCAAGAATTTTTGAGAGAAAAGGAAGGTTGGAGATTGGCCTATAATTAGCTAAGATAGCTGGGTCAAGTGATGGCTTTTTAAGTAATGGTTTAATTACTGCCACCTTAAAAGCCTGTGGTACATAGCCAACTAACAAAGATAGATTGATCATATTTAAGATCGAAGCATTAAATAATGGTAGGGCTTCCTTGAGCAGCCTGGTAGGAATGGGGTCTAATAAACATGTTGATGGTTTGGATGAAGTAACTAATGAAAATAACTCAGACAGAACAATCGGAGAGAAAGAGTCTAACCAAATACCGGCATCACTGAAAGCAGCCAAAGATAACGATACGTCTTTGGGATGGTTATGAGTAATTTTTTTCTCTAATAGTTAAAATTTTGTTAGCAAAGAAAGTCATGAAGTCATTACTAGTTAAAGTTAATGGAATACTCAGCTCAATAGAGCTCTGACTCTTTGTCAGCCTGGCTACAGTGCTGAAAAGAAACCTGGGGTTGTTCTTATTTTCTTCAATTAGTGATGAGTAGAAAGATGTCCTAGCTTTACGGAGGGCTTTTTTATAGAGCAACAGACTCTTTTTCCAGGCTAAGTGAAGATCTTCTAAATTAGTGAGACACCATTTCCTCTCCAACTTACGGGTTATCTGCTTTAAGCTACGAGTTTGTGAGTTATACCACAGAGTCAGACACTTCTGATTTAAAGCTCTCTTTTTCAGAGGAGTTACAGCATCCAAAGTTGTCTTCAATGAGGATGTAAAACTATTGACGAGATACTCTATCTCCCTTACAGAGTTTAGGTAGCTACTCTGCACTGTGTTGGTATATGGCATTAGAGAACATAAAGAAGGAATCATATCCTTAAACCTAGTTACAGCGCTTTCTGAAAGACTTCTAGTGTAATGAAACTTATTCCCCACTGCTGGGTAGTCCATCAGAGTAAATGTAAATGTTATTAAGAAATGATCAGACAGAAGGGAGTTTTCAGGGAATACTGTTAAGTCTTCTATTTCCATACCATAAGTCAAAACAAGATCTAAGATATGATTAAAGTGGTGGGTGGACTCATTTACTTTTTGAGCAAAGCCAATAGAGTCTAATAATAGATTAAATGCAGTGTTGAGGCTGTCATTCTCAGCATCTGTGTGGATGTTAAAATTGCCCACTATAATTATCTTATCTGAGCTAAGCACTAAGTCAGACAAAAGGTCTGAAAATTCACAGAGAAACTCACAGTAACGACCAGGTGGACGATAGATAATAACAAATAAAACTGGTTTTTGGGACTTCCAATTTGGATGGACAAGACTAAGAGACAAGCTTTCAAATTAATTAAAGCTCTGTCTGGGTTTTTGATTAATTAATAAGCTGGAATGGAAGATTGCTGCTAATCCTCCGCCCCGGCCCGTGCTACGAGCATTCTGACAGTTAGTGTGACTCGGGGGTGTTGACTCATTTAAACTAACATATTCATCCTGCTGTAACCAGGTTTCTGTTAGGCAGAATAAATCAATATGTTGATCAATTATTATATCATTTACCAACAGGGACTTAGAAGAGAGAGACCTAATGTTTAATAGACCACATTTAACTGTTTTAGTCTGTGGTGCAGTTGAAGGTGCTATATTATTTTTTCTTTTTGAATTTTTATGCTTAAATAGATTTTGCTGGTTATTGGTAGTCTGGGAGCAGACACCGTCTCTACGGGGATGGGGTAATGAGGGGATGGCAGGGGGAGAGAAGCTGCAGAGAGTTGTGTAAGACTACAACTCTGCTTCCTGGTCCCAACCCTGGATAGTCACGGTTTAGAGGATTTAAGAAAATTGGCCAGATTTCTAGAAATGAGAGCTGCTCCATCCAAAGTGGGATGGATGCCGTCTCTCCTAACAAGACCAGGTTTTCCCCAGAAGCTTTGCCAATTATCTATGAAGCCCACCTCATTTTTTTGGACACCACTCAGACAGCCAGCAATTCAAGGAGAACATGCGGCTAAACATGTCACTCCCGGTCCGATTGGGGAGGGGCCCAGAGAAAACTACAGAGTCCGACATTGTTTTTGCAAAGTTACACACCGATTTAATATTAATTTTAGTGACCTCCGATTGACGTAACCGAGTGTCATTACTGCTGACGTGAATTACAATCTTACCAAATTTACGCTTAGCCTTAGCCAGCAGTTTCAAATTTCCTTCAATGTCGCCTGCTCTGGCCCCCGGAAGACAATTGACTATGGTTGCTGGTGTCGCTAACTTCACATTTCTCAAAACAGAGTCGCCAATAACCAGAGTTTGATCCTCGGCGGGTGTGTCGTCGAGTGGGGAAAAACGGTTAGAGATGTGAACGGGTTGGCGGTGTACACGGGGCTTCTGTTTAGGGCTACGCTTCCTCCTCACAGTCACCCAGTCAGCCTGCTTTCCCGGCTGCTCGGGATCTGCCAGGGGGGAACTAACGGCGGCTAAGCTACCTTGGTCCGCACCGACTACAGGGGCCTGGCTAGCTGTAGAATTTTCCACGGTGCGGAGCCGAGTCTGCAATTCGCCCAGCCTGGCCTCCAAAGCTACGAATAAGGTACACTTATTACAAGTACCGTTACTGCTAAAGGAGGCCGAGGAATAACTAAACATTTCACACCCAGAGCAGAAAAGTGCGGGAGAGACAGGAGAAGCCACCATGCTAAATCGGCTAAGAGCTAGTAGCTATGCTAAGCTAGCGGATTCCTAAAAACACGCAAAGTGAATAATGTGTAAATAATTTAGAGGTGATTCAGCAGAAGGAGTGCTTTAGTTAAGGCACGTAAAGATTACACTGGGAAACAAATCGTAATCTAGATAACTAGATCAATCTAACTGCGCAGATTAAACAGCTAACAGATACAGAAAAACACCACAGTGCTCCGGAACAGGAAGTGATACAATACCGCAGTGAGAGCCAACCACCAGTAGAGGCAAGCAAGAGGATTATAGCAGCAGATTATAGCAGATTATCAGCAGCAACACCAGGGCAAGTAGACATGAACAACCACAGGAAAACTAAACCAGACCAGAATGTTCCATCTTTTACCTCATGAAATATTCTTTCCATTGCATGAATGAAAAACCTTAATGATTTGTTTTATATAACGCCTAACAATCCAGATGATTCAGTCCGTACTTGATGCTGTGTATTGACTTCTTCATGTACAGACTGCCACCTGGTTTCTTCAGTTCAGCGAAAAATCACAACAGAAATTTTTAGAGCTCTTAATCCAACAGCGCTTGTACTTCAGGTAGAGACAAGGATCTTCAGGAATTATAATTTAAAAAAAGGCCAGCAACTGAGAACCACACAGTGACAAACCTAAGTAATGACACAGAGACGAGTAGAGGAGCGACAGGTGGTGTGATTGGGAATGGGAAACAGCTATGAGGGAAACCAGGTGACAAGGACATGTCTACAAATACACAGGGACTAACAGAGTGAAACAAACCACAAAGAGCAACGAGGGTGAGTAGAACCTAAAACACGCCATAAATAATAATAATCAAACTAAAGGGGAATCACAAAGTAACTAAGTACAAACCCAAAGAAGAAAGGCAGAAAACTAAAGTAGAACTCAAGAATGGCTAAAGACCAAACAAGAAAACAACACAACTAACAGATAAGACATGGACAGGGGCAGACCACAATGACAACTAATATAAGGACATAAGAGACAAAGACCAAAACAGTCCCATTTGCTTAAAAGATGAAGATTTGGAACTTTATGTTGTGCAGACAAAATATCAGATTTTAAAACCGGACATATTCTTTTGGTCAGGGTAGTTCAATTACAGTGCTTGTATGTCATAGTGAGCCCCAGTATATTTACTGTTACCAGTTGTTTTTGTAATCTAGACATCCTAAACTTTTTAATGATGCCAGAATTATAGGGTTTGGGGGGGGGCTATTAATGATGTCAGAGGTCAGAGGAGAATTGGGCAGAGTGGCTGAATGGGCTGTGTGATGCCATCATGTTAATATGGACAAACATCTCTGAAGAATGTTTCCAACACCTTGTTGAATCTATGCCACTAAGAATTAAGGCAGTTCTAAAGGCAAAAGTGGGCCTAACCCACACTAGCAAGGTGTACCTAATAAAGTGGTCGGTGTGTGTGTGTGTGTGTGTATACACACACACACGCTGCCAAAAATAATTTTGGGAACACAGTGTTCCTCTCATTATGACAACAGCGTAGGGGTCTGCCGTGGCGCTGTGCAGTCGTACAATCTGTCTATTAAAATAGCGCAAACTTGTGCTGCACACTTCGAAGCAAAATGGGTAATACTGTTTCTTAATTCAGATGACAGCCATCATTCGTTGTTGGTCACTCTCCATCAAGAAGTATCAGGAAAAGGCGCTTCATGAAAATTCACTTCGCAGAAAGCTGTGGTCTGAAAGTTACAAGACAAGATGTAACTCAAGTAGGAGATTGAGGCATGAAGTGGGATTTCAGGTTTTCTGATGAGAAGACTAACACTTTGTTCTTTTCGAGGAAGAAAACTGGAGAAAATACAAAACTGCTGCTGTATGGTAAGAGTTTGGATAGAGTGTCAAGTTTTAAGTTCTTGGGAGTTTTTTATTGAAGACTTTTACATGGAGGGATTATATAATAAAAGTGGTTGACAAATGCAAAAAGGTGATGAACATAATGAGGTGTCTTGCTGGAACGGAGTGGGGAGCAGATATGGCATCCTTAAAGCGAATTTATGTGTATTTGATAAGATCAAGAATGGAATATGGTAGCTTGCTGTATGGGTCTGCCTCCAAGTCAGTTTTGTCTTGGTTGAATTTAGCCCAAGCTCAGGCCCTCAGGAGATGTACAGGAGTGGTGCGTTCATCTCAAGTGTGCGCTCTGCAGGTTGAAACAGGAGAAATGCCACATAGCTTGCATCGAAAGCAACTTCAGGCTAATTATTGGATAAACCTGATGGGTCAGAGAAACAATCACCCGGTTAAAGTAGTGATTCAGCCAAGATGGTAGAGAGAACGGGCAAAAGGTAGTAGCAAAGGAAGTAACATTGCATGGCAAAGTCTTCTATCCAGGAGTTTTGTGGCCTCTTGTTCCTTTGTGGCAGCTAGAGATTAGAGATGGGCGGATCGATCCTAATATCGATAATATTGATACCAACGCTGGTATTGATATTGAACGATCCTCGTGTAAAAAGATCGATACTCAACCTTTTTTTCTCTCCCGCACGCACTGACTGCTGCACATGTAGATTCATCAAAGTCTACTCTGTAAGAGCAGCGCTGCGCTGTGTCACACAACACGGAGCAGTGCACCCTTGTATTGTGGTTTGTCAGCCCTCTACCTCAGGAGATTTTGTTTTAAGTTGTGTTGAGTGATTTTTTTTTTTTTTTTTTTAAACAAAAATGTTGAATGTGATAAAGTATTTTGTTGTCACGTACAATGTTTGGCGAAATTCTATCCTAGGTCTTTTGGATCCTTTGGATCTATGAAGCTTAAATATGAAAAAGTATCGGTATCGGTATCAATATCGGCGATACTGGGCCTGTATTTACTTGGTATTGGATCAATACCAAAATTCCTGGTATCGCCCACCTCTACTAGAGATACCCAAGGCTGACCTAGCACTACTTGAACTTAAGGCAGAGAATAACAATAGCGTTCTAGTCAATGAATTTTATGAACATGTAACAGAGAGGTACCAAGAACATGTTTTACTTTTTTACTGACGGGTCAACGGATCCAGAATCAGGTGCTACTGGGTCAGCTTTTGCAGTCCAATGATGGAATATTGAGTCATGCAAGAGAACAATGAGATTTCCTGAATGTATTCACATTTGAGTTATTTGCTATTCCATTGGACAGCACAGATAGATCACTGTAAAGTGTTGGTGTGCAGTGACTCTGTGTCAGCTATCAACAGTATTGGGACAAGTTCCTCCAACATTCTTTTGGTGATTAGGGATGTGTCAAGAACGGGTGGAGGTCACATTGACGTGGGCTCCAGTGCATATAGGTATCCCAACAAATGAGAAGATGGATAGGTTGGCAAAAAAAGTTGTGACAAAAGAAAACATAGACATCAGTATCAATATTTCAAAAAGCAGAGAGAAAGTGAATTGTCTGGAGGGAAATTAACTTACAATGACAAAAATGCTGGGAGCAGGAGACTAAAGGATAGACATTTATTTTCAATAGCTAGCAGAGTGACTGATTCAGTAAATAGTTGTAGAAGAAAAGGGTGGAAAGGAAAGGATGAAGCCACTATTACTAGACTGATAATTGGTCATACTTTCTTGAACAATTCTCTCTTCCTCCTCTGAAAGCATCAGGATGGATTCTGTTTGGAACGTCAAGAGTCAGAGATGGTGCAGCATGTTGTCACTGGACTCACGGAGAGGAGTTTGATGCAGAAGGTGGCAGCAATGCAACAATAAGGATGCCGGCTGCCGTTAAACGCCACAGAAGAAGAAGAAGAAAAAAGAAGAAGAAGAAAAGCCAGCAGCAGCAGCAGCAGCTCTCGTAAAAAGAAGTAGCCGTAGTAGTTCTGGGACAGTCCGGTGTCGTGGTCTCGCTGTAACTATGCCGATGTTTGTGGTGAACACCAACGTGCCCGGCACCGACGTGCCGTCTGCTCTGCTGACAGAGGCCTCCGAGACTCTGGCTGAAGCGATGGGCAAACCATTACAGGTAAGCAAAGCTATGGGTTGCCGCGGGCTTTACACCGAGCGCCCTCTGGTGGCCATTTTTGGCCGATCTTTACAGAGTCATGAAACGCAGCAGGTCTGCGTCATGTGCACCGGAAACTACTCACGTGGCAACAGATTTCTCTGTGTGACAAAGAACCCACATTGAAGCGGCCGTTTTAATTATATACACACCTGCGCATTGATTACATAATTACAAGTGCATGTTTGGATCACATGACTTTGTAGAAAAAAAAAGAACATTAAAGGGATCGGAACACAACAGTAACCCAAACAATTTGAGAGCACGTTTCCAGAGTGCCTTGATTAAGAGAGTGGCGTCAACTCAGAACATGGTTCAACTGTGGTGAACTACCGATTGAACCGTTAATGTTTTCAACATTTTTTTTTTTTAAATTATTTAACCACATACACCAGGGGTGGGCAACCTGTTCCAGAAAGGGCCAAGAGGGTGCAGGTTTTCTTTACAGCCACTGCTCAGATCATATCAGTGTCCTTTTTGTTTCCTGTTTTTTGTCTAGTCAGTGTCTTGTAGTAGTTGGTGACCCCTATGTAATGTCTGTTTTGTAAGCTCCTGTGATGTTTGTGTGTTTTTACTGTAAATTGTTTAATTCTTATAGTCTTTCAGGCACTACAGATGGAAATTAGCCCATGGCTATAATCTGACATATTTACACTTTGTGTTCATTAATGTGTTGTCCCTTTTAAATAAATAAATGAAATTAAATGATTCCACCAGGTGATTTCACTGACTAATATCACTTTGAGCAGATGGAATCAGTTAATCAGTGAAATCACCTGGTGGAATCAGTGGCTGCAAAAAAAAAAACCTGCACCCTTTTGGCCCTTTCTGGAACAGGTTGCCCACCCCTGACATACACCAACACATCCAGGTACATTTGCTCTCAAAATACATATAAAAATAGTTATCAAATTTACATAAGCTTACAATTTGATTTATTTAATTAATTTAAAGCCTGATTTATGCAGCTGCTGCTCTTTAACTCCATGTCATGCAATGATGTGCGTGACAGTTTTAAAGTTCTCTGTCTCTGGATTATACTTTATTCTGGACTAATTTGACCCTCAACAAGCTTTCCTTTCTACAATCATCATCTCCAAATCAAAGGTAAGCTGTACAATTTCCTCTTTTACAGACTTCGTGCTATAAATGTGTAGACTTTTATGATCCATTTATCAGTGTGCACGCTATATAATATGATGGGAGATGAAGGATTAAAAGCAGAAAAGTATCAAATCACAGCCATTTGTGTCTGATTTAACAGGTGCATGTCAGGCTTCAGGTCCCAGTCTGGACACGGTTTGAAAAAAATAAACGGCCAGACTTGTAATCACAAAAATGACTCAAGTTCCACTTTCCTCAAATCGGGGAGTGTCAGAGAGCTGAACTTTAATTCATACCATTGCACGTCCAGACTGCTCTGGGTTCCTAATGGAAATACATTGAGATCGGACAAGACATTTATCCGATGTGAGTGATATGTATGCAATGCATTAGTTAAATCAGGAGGCACTGAACATCTACGGCATGGGTGGGCAACTTGTTCCAGAAAGGGCCAAGAGGGTGCAGGTTTTCTTTGCAACCACTGACTCCACCAGGTGGTTTCGTTGATTAATATCACTTTGAGCAGATGGAATCAGTTAATCATTGAAATCACCTGGTGGAATCAGTGGCTGCAAAGAAAACCTGCACCCTCTTGGCCCTTTCTGGAACAAGTTGCCCACCACTGATCTACGGTGAATCCTGAATTGGGACGTACGCCTTATTAATGACCGGGTCAAAATGTCTTCTGAATTTTTTTTTTTTTTTTTTCCTACCAAATCTATTTGATCCATTATCAAAATGTAATCTGCGTGCGCACTGTAAAAACTGTTAAGATATGATGAGAGATGAAGGCGTGAAAGCAGCAAAGTCTGAAATCACAGCCTTTTGCACTGTCATTTAACAGGTGCACGTCAGGCTTCAGTTGGAGCACGGTTTGAAAAAATAAAGGGTCGTGCTTTTAATCATCAAAAAAAAAAAAAAACTCCGGTCCCACATGCGAGGGGTTTAATGGAAATACATGTATGTATTGCGATCAGATGAGACATTTTATCTGATGTGTACAAAATCTATTATATACGGTTTTTATTACATGGAAAACAATACAAAGACTTTGGGACTTTTTTTGTCCAGTGACTTTGAATATCTGGTTTACATGACGATGGTTTAGGTGAGTTTTACTGTACATGGGACTGAACAATAAATTTACCTACCTCTCAAAGCTTTGATGAAGTCTCTTCCATCCCACACAGCTGACTTTATTTTCCCAAATTTTTCTTCTGTTTGGATCTGAAGGGAATCTGTACATCTTGAAGCCCTTGTTGTGTCTATTTGTGCATCCAGATGCACAACTCGGCATTTTCAGGGAATAAGTAAATAAAATAGTTTGATTTACATGCAGACACATTAACACAGTATTATTTTATAATCACATTATTATTATTGCTTATCCTTGCACATGCTGTTTGAACATTTTCCTCTACTTGCACCCATCTTGTGTGTTTTTAAGAGCTGATGTAACATGTGAATTTCTCCTCTGTGAGATGAATAGTTTTATTTTATCTTAACATCGAATAATAATTTGAACCCAAGATGGCACCATGAGTCACGTGACCGATTCCCCCCCCCCCCCCCCCCCCCCCTCTCTCGACTTGTCATGTCGAGAGAGATGTCTAATCAAGGCACTTTACACATTTCAACACCCCCACTTGCTCTCATATTGAAAAAAAAAAACACAACCAAAAATTAAAGTTAATCTGTTACCTTTCAGTAGCTCTTAATCTACTTATATTCAACTCCCAAACAAAATTTTTTTTCAAACTTGAGCAGTTTAAACTTTGTTGCAGGTTTTGTCATAGTATCTGCTACCATCACATCAGTAGGACAATACTCCAAATTCACTTTAGCGTCATTCACGGTTGACCTCAGAAAATGGTATTTTATGTCGATATGTTATCTCTGTCTGTTTACAGGATTCTTAGCAAAGGCTAATGCTACCTGATTGTCCTCATAAATTGTAGGTGGTGCATAAAGACACCTGTCAATGCCATCCAACAGCTGTGCAAGATACAAACACTCTTGTGTTGTTGCAGCTAAAGCCATATACACAGCCTCACAAGTTCATAGAGCAACTGTTGGTTGCTTGTTGGTTTTCCAAGATATTAAAGTGGATATGACACTTAAAGACAACATAATCTTATTATATGTAACAAAGGTTATATAATTCGGTCAACCTAAGCCATTTTGGGAAAATGGACGCGATTCTCCCGTTATATACAACATTTGAACATTCCACCACTGAAAAATGTGCACACCCCATGACCAGCTTCCCGCTAAACACCAAATCTGAAATACGTCACTGCCTGTAGACCGTATCGGCTTGCGTACTTGGCAGCTGTTGTTTGCACTTTTTTTTTTAGCGGCAGAAACTTTGATTAAACACAGCTCTCAGGGACTTTTTTGTCTATGCCTGACCATTGTGTCGCAGCATATTGCACAAACACAAGGGCAAAAGGTTTTAGCCTTTTCAAATCCGGGCAGATTGATCGAAAGCCGCGGTGTTGTGCGATGCACAAAATGTCAGGCTGCCCCTCCCTCCGCTCGCACGCACACCTGCATTTGCTCCCGACAGCAGACACTTTCCTCTACCATCTCCATGTTCTCGCATCGCTCACAGGAACACCTAAAATGTCAACCCCAAATAATATGTTCACAATAATCTTGAAATGGTCAAGGAACTTGTAAAATTATCAGTGCAATACATAGTAAACACGGCGGAGGCATTTTCACTATTGATTTGGCGATCTTTTTCGAAAGGTTCGCCGTTTATTTCATATTCTTTCGTGAAAATAACGTAACTAAACACAGATGAAAGCAATGCCAGGCACTCGAAAATGGTAAAAACTTGAAGGTAATGACGCTGGTCCGCAAGTAGTAGCTACACTATCGCGGCTCCAGAAAAATAACAGGCAGTAAACAGACACTAGAATCAAAAATGCTATAATTATAGTGTTATAAACAGCAGCAACAAAAATCAAAGCCTCCCTTACCATTCTGTAGTCTGCAGCCTTTCAAAATCCATCGGAATTGACACGTCTCTTGCCTCTGCTTTGGCTCCACCATAAACACTGTTGGCATTATTTTCGCTGCCAGAATGCTCCTGGTTTGAATGTTCGTCCGAAAGATACGACTCCAATCTGTAGGGTCTAATCACTGCTGCGACATCCTCAGGATCCGAGTCCGTCTCGATTTCCTCATAGAAACAATCCACACTTGAAGAGGAGTCAGAAAAGTTCTCTATCTCATCACTGTCCATGCTGAGGTCTAGCTGTTCCTGTTGTCAATCTAACAGACAAAGACGGGACTCTACACGCTGTGACGTCACGGTGTCACGTGACCGCTGATGTAACGCTGCCAGCGCGCTTTCCAAGAAACACACTTTTTAGAAGCTGTTAAAACTTTCTCAGTGATAATGATTAAAACCACTTTCAGCTTACTATACTGTATGTATATTTTTGATATTTATGTCAGTTTTACCTAATTTTTTAGGTGTCATATCCACTTTAATGACCCGTTTTTGTTTAGACTTACACAATATTCAGATGTGCATCAGAAGCCCAATCTGCATCACTGTAGGCTTGTAATCCCAGATTTCTTGTAACATTTTTTTCTCAGCTGTGCCTTTTAAATATCTAAAAATGTGTTTTACAGTGGTCCACTGTTCTTCTGTTGGTTTGGCAAAGTATTGTGACAGTTTGCTAATCACAAAACTTGAATCTGGTCTTGTACAAGTACTCAAATAACGCTGCCCACAGCTTCTCTATTTTTTTTTTTTGACATGCTCATTGTTTCAGCATCATCTGAGTAATTTCATTTCTGTTCACACAGTGTGGCTCTCGGTTTACAGTCCTGCATATCAAAGCTTTCCAGTATTTTCTCCACATATTTATTTTGTCATTCTTACACACCCATCACTCTGCTCAAAATCAATACCGAAGAAATGTTTCAGTCTACCCAAGTCTGTCATCTTGAACATGGCTTTAACTTTAACTTTCAACGAGTTTTCATCATTGGCAGCAATAATCACATCATCAACCCATATAATTAAGATCACCTTTCCATTTGTGGTTTCCCCTGTGTAAGGGTGATTCTTAGACTACGGGCACTTATTATGTCCTTTGATCATATTGTATGAAAAACAGAAAAAAGGGGAAATTTCACACTTTTACAGTTATCTTTACAGTGAAAGTGTGTTAAGAAATTTGTTCTAGTAGTCTATGATGACTTTTTCACCTTTTTTCAGCATCATTATATGCAAATTTGCCGTTTTGTGCTTGTCCCACACCCAGACTTTTGATCTTCAATGATAAAAATGAATGGTAAAGAAATGTTTTTTCTAATGTTTTAAAATATCTCTGAATAAAATATCAGTAAAATAATCAAAACATAATTGGGGTATTCAATGTCATACAACTGTTGTGATTTTTTTTAAACAAAATGTAGTTGTCCTACACTATTGCTGTAATTTCCACCACAACACTAATGTCCCTTTAAACAGTTTGTATGTAAGATTGTTTGGGTAGTTTCTATGGAGATGAACAGTGACATCAGAGCACATGTATATAGCGCCAAATCACAACAAATAGTTGCCCCAAGGTGCTTTATATTGTAAGGCAATGGTGTGGTGGAAATTACATTTACAAGGCCAATAGTGCCCGTAGTTAAAGAATCACCCGTAAACACAATGATCAGCAGGGTTTTGTACAAAGTGGCTTTTATTTAGAAATTTATTCAATGTCCTGTTCCAGTTTCGACCAGACTGTTTCAGTCCATACAAGGATTTTAAAAGCTTATAGACCAACTTTCCTCCTGTGTGGGACTTGTAAGAGTTTTCCATGATGCATAACACAAAATAGCTGATGCACAAAGTGTCCATATGTCCGCTGAGGTTTCATGCTTAAAGCAGTTTTTTCTGAGTAGTGTTTGGTAAGCATTACCCATGAACTCTGCACCATTGTTTGATCGGATGCGTTTCACACCCCCATAAGGTGCTATATCTGAAAGGAACTTCTGTTGCATGCACTGTCACTCTTTTGTTTGGAAAAAAATATAAAAATACAACACTGGAAAAATTATCAGTAAATGACAGTGCATATCTATGGCTGTCCCGCTGTATCAGCTCTAAGGCTGATTCAGCTCTCACATCAGGCTCTCTAGTCCTCATTTGAATGAACTTTCTCTGAGTGCATAACTCACAATGTGGTGCAGTTTTGTTTGGCTGTCCCGTAATAATCATGACATCAACAACACCTTGTAATTTCTGTGTGTCTTCAGAATTACAGTGACCAAGGATCTCATGTCATAGCAGCTCTTGATTTTATCACATTCATCATTCTCTGTATGCAAATAGAACAACCCGTTATGCATGGTAATG
This sequence comes from Thalassophryne amazonica, assembly GCF_902500255.1. Taxonomy (NCBI): domain Eukaryota; kingdom Metazoa; phylum Chordata; class Actinopteri; order Batrachoidiformes; family Batrachoididae; genus Thalassophryne; species Thalassophryne amazonica. Next base: position 27,834,613 of record NC_047113.1, read on the forward strand.
TCAAATTTTGTACCGTCTCTATGAATGAAGGCACTACTTCACTTCTTGAAGATCACTCTTGCTCCATTTGCAGTGGCTGCTCTCACCGAAAACGTCTTGGGAATATAATGGAATGTACAGCGCTTTTTTCAGAGCCGTGGTGCAGCCTCGTCTTTTGCTGTCAGTCGAGTATGTGGGTGTCACCTCTGCGCTCTGCAAATCCGCTGCATCTCGTGCCATCAGCCAACTCTACAAAGTGTTTGGGGCTGGAAATCGTCATCCAAGTCTCTGAACTTAATAATGTCAGGGCTGTGAAAACTCCGCGGAGCCGCGGTATTCCGCGGATTTCATCGTGGGGAGGGGGGCGGGGGTGTTAGTGTTGTACTCCTTAATCGTGATCGTTACTGAGTTTTTAAAATGCTTATCGCAAAGCATTTTTATTTTTTTTTTTACGACATCATGCAAGTTTTATAAGTCCGCGGACACTGATCTGTGTGTTACAGATACAAATCAGTTTCCTCGGATCCGTGGAGTTACGAGGAGAATAAATGCCACTCCAAGCCTGGCTGTTAACGACAGTTGTCGTAAAGCGGGACTGGTTGGTTGCTGCGGTGATACTGTGTGGCTCCTGTGCGAAGCTTAGCTAAACGTAGCATGTACATCACAAACTTTTAGAACTTTCAAGTTTTTAAAACAAGAATTTTGCAGCATGTCTGTGTCACGGAGCGACATCAGAGAGAAGATGGCGAGAGACGGTTTGAAAACGTGTGATAAGGACAAGAATCCGTGGAATTGTTGCTGGCTTCATGAACACACCTGAAAGATAAACGGGAAAAGTGAACTGGTAAGAATTTTTTTTTTTTTCTCTCTCTGGAAAATAAACATTGTGCTGTTCAAACAGGATTTCAGAAAAGATTTTGTGCCTTTTTTGTTTCTTTCATTAATCTAGACTTTTATTGAAAAAAAGACGTGGCTTTGAATGAATTTAGGTTACATGAATTTACGCAACAATGTAAATTAGTTTTTATTAATGTACACTTTTTTCATGGGAAAAAAGACACTGTGGATTTACAGGAATTTACACAAGATTGTGTGGCTTTTTACTATAAGGTATGTTATTGATATTTTACCCTGATTTTTAAAATATTCTACAAGCATTAGCTGTGGTTTTTTAAATACTTTAACAGTTTTTCAGTCTAAATGAATTTGATGTAGTTTAATTGTTCTGAGTTAATGCATAATTTGGTTTACAATTAAAAGGAAAATCATACCAGGTCCTACTTCCACGTCGTATTCTGTTGTTTCAGCATGATCATTGATGGTTCAAATGAAAGGTTGAATCTAGGATCATTTAAATATGCACTAATTTTGAGATTTGTTCTTCCAGGAGATGTTGAAAATGTATCAGTAGATGAAAATTTTTAATTTGGTTTCTGGGGCCCCACAAGACCCTAGACCCCAGCTCCTCGGGGGGGGCAGACCCCCTGCGAATTTTCCTCGGATTTCACAATTTTCATTTCACAGCCTTGTAATGTCTATGATGTGTTAAGTTGCTCCAGAGTCCACCATCATCAGAGTCTGTAATGCATAATATTTGTTCCCACTTTATATAAATCCAGTACTGTTCCCTGTAGACCACTCAAATCATTAATGGTAACAATTGTTCAGCCTTTTACAATCATATTACACATTCTGTGCAATAATACTTGTACACACGTGTACAACATCACTTGAACACGTGCAATATTATAAAAATTCTTTCTGCTTGTGTAGTATAATCTATTCTCCACAGAACTTGACTTCTGTATTTTAATTTTTCTTTTACCTTATTTTTGCATATTTGCACTGTTGTTCTGTGACGGTCCCTGTGCTGCTGTAACATTGGAAATTCCCACATCGTCAGAGTGTTAACAGAATATCTTGTATTGGATTTATTTGGGTTAAATTCATACCTGTATAAATAAAACCAAAGATGACACAAAGTATAACTACTTATTTCCAATGTGGTCTTTCACCTGTTTGTGTAATACAACCCCTGGCAAAAAGTGGACAAAGTGACCAAGTGGACTGACATGAATCATGGCTCCAACACGAGAGATGTCAATTGAAACAAAGAGGATTATCTAGCTCTTAAAAGAGGGTAAATCATCACGCAATGTTGCAAAAGATGTTGGTTGTTCAGTCAGCTGTGTCTAAACTCTGGACCAAATACAAACAACATGGGAAGGTTGTTAAAGGCAAACATACTGGTAGACCAAGGAAGACATCAAAGCATCAAGACAGAAAACTTAAAGCATATGTCTCAAAATAGAAAATGCACACTAAAACAAATAAGGAACGAATGGGAGGAAACTAGAGTCAACGTCTGTGACCAAACTGTAAGAAACCGCCTAAAGGAAATGGGATTTACATACAGAAAAGCTAAATGAAAGCCATCATTAACACCTAAACAGAAAAAACAAGGTTACAGTGGGCTAAGGAAAAGCAGTCCTGGACTGTGGATGACTGGATGAAAGTCATATTCAGTGATGAATCTCGAATCTGCATTGGGCAAGGTGGTGATGCTGGAACGTTTGTTTGGTGCCGTTCCAATGAGATTTATAAAGATGACTGCCTGAAGAGAACATGTAAATTTCCACAGTCATTGATGATATGGGGCTGCATGTCAGGTAAAGGCACTGGTGAGATGGGCTGTCATTACATCATCAATAAATGCACAAGTCTATGTTGATATTTTGGACACTTTCTTATCCCATCAATTGAAAGGATGTTTGGGGATGATGAAATCATTTTCAAGATGATAAGCATCTTGCCATAGAGCAAAACTGTGAAAACATTCCTTGCAAATTGACACACAGGGTCAATGTCATGGCCTGCAAATAGTCCGGATCTTAATCCAGTTGAAAATCTTTGGAAGTTGAAGAAAATGGTCCATGACAAGGCAGAGAAAGTTGGAGCCAGATTGAAGAGTACTGTTTGTCACTCATTAAGTCCATGCCTCAGAGACTGCAAGCTGTATAAAAGCCAGAGGTGGTGGCAACAAAATACTAGTGATGTTGGAGCGTTCTTTTGTTTTTCATGATTCCATATTTTTCCCTCTGCTTGGTCCTAAAAAAGTAACCATTACTGACTGCCACAATTTTTTTTTCCTGATTTCTTATAGTGTTTCTTAAAGCCAGAAAGTTGCCATTTGAAATGATTTTAGTTTTGTATGTCTGTGATCTGCTTTTTTTTTTTTTTTCTACAAAATTAAACAACTGAATGAACCATCCTCCGAGGCCGGTGATTCCATATTTTTGCCAGGGTTGTAGTAGAAGGGTGAATTCACATTTGGACTCTGAGCTTTTTCCAAAAAGTTGACATTGTGTAAAATGCAAATAAATACACTGACATTTCAACCATGATTCTAATCTTAACATCACCTGTATAATCATATTCCTACTTGTCACATTAACGGTCTGAAAACACCTGTAGTGACGTTAAATGAGTTGCTGACACCAACTAAAAAAATGAAAAGATATATATAATTTATTTAAATGAAATTGGATCATTGGAATGACATCCATCTCAAAAGGGATATATATTTATACACATGTATGTCTCTGCCTTGTGTCAGTATATTGCTGTGCAGGTGAATGCGGACCAAAAACTGTTGTTCGGTGGAAAGGCGGACCCCTGTGCACTCTGCTCCCTGCACAGCATTGGCAAGATCACCAGGTCTTCGAACAAAACGTACTCTAAAATACTGTGTGACCTTCTTCAAAAACACCTGCACATCTCTGCAGACAGGTAACGAGTACACAGAGCAAGTAGTGGTTCATTAACTGGACCAAGGTTGATCAGTAACGCACAAACGCTTGGTGTTAATGTGCAATCTTCTTGTCCTCTGCTTTTTTTTCAGGATCTATATTAATTTATAGACATGGAAGCAGCCAACGTGGGCTGGAACAGCATCACCTTTGGCTGAATGGTAGCTCACACACTGAGATACAGCTCGTCGTAGGTTTCATCATGTGTACAGACGGTTAAAATGTGCAAGATGAATAAAATCGGTAATTTCTTTGTCAGCGTAATATGTTTAACGCACTTGATACCTTGCTTTGCAGTGATCCTTTTTTATATTGATTTGAAATAAATCAACCCTGTAGAAGATAAATTGGTTTATTTTCCTTCAGATGTGTTATTTTACAAAACATAGACGCCAGTTTTCAGTGTGATCATTTGAGAGCATGATTAGTGTTGATGGTGCCAAGCTGTGATTCTGACCCTTTGTGATCAACTAAATTTGACATGAAAGACAAATGTGAAGGGAAAGTACAAATTAAATTGCATTAAAATGGTTTGTCCTAAGTAATTCAATTAACCCTTTCCTGGGTGTTTACTTTTCCTCTTTAAAACGTTGGGTAATAATGGTCATAATAGTAACTTTCAATTTTTATACTTTTTGAAAACATTTACCTGTTGTGACTTTTCAATGAGATTATTGTGAGTTGGGTCCATATTTGAAATGTTTACAGTGCTTTCTTGACTATACTTTTTATTTTACAAATTTAGTTGTAGCAGGTGCCTCTGAGAGATAGTTGGTTTATGAGAGTATAGACCAGTGTTGGGTCCTTGGACAACGCACTTAATCTGCACTGTCCCAGTCCATCCTGATGTAAACAGTTACTTGGGTTGTAACCTTGGATGACCTGATGTCCCATAAAGGCACAGTTGTAGATTCATGCTACTGATCCGGAGGTGAATCGTGTTGGACTACTGACTTCTTTTAAAATGGGCTATAAGATGGTAATGTTTCTGCATAATCTGCAGATCACAAATGCTGCTATTTTCGTCCATAAACTCTTGTCTTAACATTTTGTGTCCACTTGACAAGGTCCATCAAATTAAGCGGTGGGTGGCGAAGCAAACCTGTGACCAGCCTTGGTTCTGTTCCAGATCAGATAGGATCAGTGCCTTTGGCCAAGTTTGTCCCAGTGCCAGCCTTGCATGGCAGCACCATGCACTCTTGTGGTAGAATGTGAAGCATTATGTAAAAAAAAAAAAAAAAAATACATCAATTTTGAGCTTCTAATTCTACTAACCTGTATGTATTTGTAAGTGGAAGGAAGCCAGAGCACTCAGAGATGGAACATGCAACCCCAACAGAGACCCAGGTAGGACTCAAACCCAGGGACTAATGATGCAACAGTGCTAACGACCAAGTTGGTCATCAACTTGTAATTCTAAAATTTAGTTCACTTTATTTGGGAAGTTATTTACTCTTGGTTTAATGTGGGTAAACATCTAATAAGTTGTTGTGTGTGTTTTTTTTTTTTTTTTTTTTATCATGGCAATTAAGTGTTCTTCCACAGAGGGGGGAAAAACAGATTTGAGTGAAAGAAGGCACACATGATCAGGAGATCACAAAGGAAAAAGTGTGGAGGGGGAGGAATAGCTATAATAGTATGTTGTCATATTGTCTAAGTGCTGTCTGTGGGGACGAGCAGAAGCAATAACTGAATTTCTATACAAAAGATCAAAAGTTGTATCATCTGCAGAACACTAAGAAAAAAATATGGCAGATGAAAAATTGTTTTTGTTTTTCCCTCATTTACTTTGCAAGAATATACAAATTTCCCTTTTTACCAGCAAAAATCCTTGTCAGATTGAAATCATTGGCCATTGTTGCAGCAAACAAAACTATTTTGCAAACTTAAGATGTTACCAGATGAAGAAAAAACAATCTAACGGATTTTTTGAATTCCTATATTATGTTGATTTAAAAAAAAAAAAACAAAACGTGATAAGTAGTAGAGAAGCTGAATCTTCGAATGGACTGAGTTGCTTGACGCCGAGGGACGTTTCGCTTCAAATCGCAGAAAGTCCTCAGCTACATTCTTGCCCTGGTGGTCTTGATTCTGTCTTGACTCTTGTAGAGAAGAATAATCAAGAAGTCACAAAAGTTAGTTTTAAAGTTCGTCAAGCAACCCAGTCCAGTCGAAGATTCAAGTTCTCTACTCTGGCAACCACCTGGACAACTGAGAGCCTACACAGAAACATAGTGATAAGTAGTTATGTATATTGGAAAAGTTTTTAATCAAATGTGTAACAGGTTAAGCTGTAAAAAAACAAGAATGATTGTGGGGGGTGAATTGTGTGTGTTACAAGATGGGACAGGAGCAAGTTAATTCCGGACAGATGGCAGTAATGTACGTGAACAATGACAACAGCCGTAAAAGTAGAAGAAGGACGTAAGGCGTGTGAAAGCCGAACGAAACCTTCCAGCTGATGTGCTGGCAATTTTAAAACAGTTAATGATGTTAGTGTTACTAGTGTCTACATGTAATTCTAAATCTAAGATTAAGCTTCTTAACACTAACATACATTTTATTTATCCTTGGCAAAGCCCTTCTGTACATTTATATCATACAACAAATGACAATATTTCACCTTATTGTCTTAACTTTCTATAAAAGATCATTTTAGACACGTTAATGAAATGTTGACTGCATATTCTGCATTTTTGTATGGTGTATATGTTGATCCACTGGTTTATTTATTTTATTTATTTATTTTTTTGTTTTAGTGCTTTTACCTACTTATTTCTTCTTTCTGGATAGCGATGAAATGATCCTCTTTCATCAATGTGGTTGGTACAACCCACTGAATCGCATTGCTCAGGTATTTTGACAAACAAAAATGGAGGCTAAAATGTAAAAAAAAAAAAAAAAAAAGCTTGCATCTAATTAAACTGTTCCCTACTTAAACAATCCACCCAGCTTGATTCTTGTTACGCCAGCTGCCAATGCTAAGACGTCAGAGATGGAAGTTCCTGGATGTGCAACCAACTCAATACATTACCTGCTATCAGATATAATAATGAAAACCAAGCAGAAGCTTTGGCATAAACATTTGTCAGAGGTCACTGATAGGCTAACCTGCATAGGAGAAATTAGAGGGTTACTCGGTCCTATCACAGAGGCTTTTGCAAAGGGAGGACAATCATGGATCCTGTGCTGTGCTTGGAGGGTTTTATTAGGAAAACTCAAGATAATGAGGAACTGGTAGGAGCAGTCTTTTATTGATATTAAAAAGGCATGCGATATGTTGTGGCGGGATGGTCTCCTCATCAAGCTTGAGGCCAAGGGAATAGGGAGAGAATGTTTTATTGGCTCATGGATATATTTTTTTTTTTTTTGAAGAACAGAACCATTGACAACTTGGAGTAGGCCACTCTAGGATTTATCCAACAGACAATGGAGTTCCACAAGGGAGTGTGTGCAATCCCTTACTGTTTACCATGGGGCAATAAGTGGTGTTTCCATTTTTTGTGTGGCTAAAACAGACGTATTAACCCACCAATTCTAATTAATCTTTATGGGCAAGTCAATTAAGCAAGTTCAAACAGTGCAGTTTTTCAGTGTCTGGATGGATTGTAAATTGACCTTTGGAGGTCATGTCCAGAGAGTTGTCACAAGATGTAAAAAGGCAACAAATATAATGTGTTTGGCAGGGAGTAGCTGGGGACCTAGCGTTATGTCTCTGAAGTGAATCTACACTGCCATAATAAGATCTGCCTTAGATTATGCATGTATTGTATACAGATCAGCCGCACAAGCTTGATGTGATAATTTAATTTAATTAGCTTATAATGTGCCAAATCGCAGCAAAAGCCGTCTCAAGGCGCCTTACATAAACAAGTCAACATAAAATTGAATAAATAATTAAAAATGAATAAAAATTCAAATACATAAAAAAACAGAAGTAAAGAATAAAACAAATGAAAATAAAAACTATCCATAAGAAAGAGAATAAAAATAGGCTTTGAGTCTTGACTTAAAAATGTCCACAGACTCAGACTGCCTCACGGTTGCAGGAAGACTGTTCCACAGGGTGGGTGCATGATACGAAAAGGCTCTTTGACCTGCTGACTACTTCTTCACCCTGGGAACACAGAGAAGTCCCGCATCCTGCGACCGCAATGCCCAGGCCGGCACGTAGAGTTCCATCAGATCAGCCAGATAAGATGATAGAACATTACAATAATCTAGTCTAGAAGAAACAAAAGCATGAATCAGGGTCTTAGCATCAGCCATGGACAGGATGGGGCGGATCCTCGCTATATTTCTCAGATGGAAAAAAGCAGTCCTAGTCATCCCTGATGTGGAGGTCAAAAGACAACGTGGGATCAAAAAATTACTTCAAGGTTCCTCATTTTGTCCGTATGATGTATGACACAGGAACCCAGGCTGAGCGCCAGCTGGTCAAACTGATGCCGATGTCTTGCTGGACCAAGAACTATCAGTCTTATCAAAGTTTAAAAGTAGGAAGTTACTAGACATCCAACTTCTCACTGATAGAAGACAGTCCTCCAGGGATTTTATGGGAGTGAGATTTCCCGCAGTTATCGGCATGTACAACTAAGTCATCAGCATAACAATGAAAGGCAATCCCAACTCCGCAGTATATGCCCAAGGGGTGCCACATACAGGGAGAAAAGCAAGGGGCCTAAAACAGATCCCTGTGGAACCCCAAATCTCATGTCAGCAAGGTCAGAGGTAGTGCCATTATACAAGACACATTGAGAATGACTGGACAGATATGACGTCAACCATGCAAGGGCACTTCCAGTAATCCCAAAAAAATTCTCCAACCTAATGATGATCCATGGTATCAAACGCAGCACTGAGATCTAACGACACCAAAACCGTAGTGGTGTCTGAGTCCATTGCTCGCAGAAGATCATTCACAACTTTAGTGAGCGCTGTCTCTGTGGAGTGATATTTCCTAAAAGCAGACTGCAGTGGCTCAAAAAGATCATTCTCAGTGAGGTGGTCTATGAGCTGCCGTGAAACCACCTTTTCTAAAATTTTGGAACAGAATGATAGATTTGATATCGGCCTGTAATTTTTCAATACACTAGGGTCAAGATTAGATTTCTTAAGTAATGGTTTAATCACTGCTGATTTAAAATATTTCGGAACAGATCCAGAGGTTAATGACAGATTAATAATTTCCAGCACAGTCGGCCCAAGAGTGGGCCACAGGTCCTTAAACAATTTTGTTGGTATGGGATCAAATAAACAGGTTGTGCTTTTTGTAGATGCCACAAGTTTTGGCAGCACGCCCAATGAAATACTATTACATTCTGTCAATCTAGGTAACACCTCAATGGTAGCGCCCACTTCCATAGCAGGTTTTAATGGCTGGGCCGAGGCGTGCTGAGATATGCTCAGCCTAATATCTTCTATTTTCTTCTCAAAATAATCCAAGAAATCCTGTGCTGAAAAGGGAGAACGACTAACAGGTGGCTGCCCATGAATAAGAAATGCGACCGTGTCAAACAAAAACTTTGAGTTGTTTGTTTTTACTGATCAAATCAGAGTAATAGGTCCGCTTCGTGGCCAGTTGTGCATGCTTATAATCTAAAATAGCATCCTGCCACACAAGGCGGAACACCTCTAATTTGAAATAATGCCATTTCCGTTCCAAACCTCTAGCCTTCTGCCTGAGGTCACACAAATAATCATTGAACCAAGGTGACTGTGCCTTAGGAGGGCATGACCTTAAAAGAGGAGGCGCAATCTTATCAAGTGTAGTTTTAAGCGTTAAATTTAGACTATCCGCGAGGCTGTCCACTGATTTAGCATTCTCTAGATTCAAAGCTAAAATATCAGGTAGTTTGGCCTCAAGTTCAGTCATAGTTGAGGGTTTAATACGACACTGCAGTAGTAGACAAGGTTGTTGTTCCACTAAACGTGGCAGCGTAAATGTAAACCTGATAAGTGAGTGGTCAGAGTATAGATGCGAGAGGCAAAATGTCAATATTTGTGACAGCAAACCCACGTGCAAGAACCAGATCCAGGGTATTTCCACTAATGTGTGTCGGGTCCTGAATGCATTGCTGGAATCCTAAAGCATCCACAATTTGCATAAATGATTTGCTAAGGGGATCAGAGGGCTTATTTATATGAATGTTAAAGTCACCAATAATCAAAATGTTATCTGCACTAGTTGACAAACTAGAGATGAATGCACCAAATTCATCTAAGAAGTCAGAATATGGGCCCAGAGGGCCTATAAACAGTGACAATATAACATAGCTGAGCTCCAGTTTTATGACCCTGACAGTACTTAGCATCATGGGCGTAACGGAGAGTCAGATGCTCAAAGGAATTATATTTGTGACCCCCAACAGCTAATAAAGAAAACCTAGATTTGTAAATAAAAGCCACACCCCCACTTTGCTTCACACCACGAGACACGTGACTAAATGTGTACGCTGGTGGGCAGGCCTCATTCAAAGGAAGGAGAGTTGTGGGTTTGAGCCAGGTTTCACACAAGCCAATCATATCTAAATGATGATCCATGATTAAATCATTAATCAACAATGATTTCAAGGACAGTGATCTGATGTTCAGGAGACCCAGGGTAAGGACCTCAGTGGGGATGAGATACAAGCTCAGGTCCTCCATGTATGGGGTGGAGTTTCAAGATGTCATCAATCTCAGGTCTTCAGGTGAGGTTGGAGAATTACCTTTAACCTTAACTTGTCTCCAGTTATCTATATGGTATTGAACAAATTTACAGGGTCACAAACAGACACATCCTGCCAAACATGTTTTAAACCCATATTGGGAGTATGATAAAAGTAAGTCTCATAGTTTTGGTTGGGTAGGAAATAGTCATGCTGGGAAACTAAGCTTGTCTAAATTAATGTATAGTTGTGTAGTACCATTGTCTGTTATTCCACCTTGGTTTTTTACTATGCCCCCCAAAAACCTTCAAAGGAAAATAGTAAGTAGGATGGGATGGAGTCTAGTTCAGCGGTATGAAATACATGGATATGATTCATTTACAGGTTGATCTAAAGATCCAGTTACAGTTAAGACAGGAGCAACTGTTTATATTCCCCAATTTTATATGTAAATCAAAAAGACCGTCAGATCATTTAACTATCTTTAATATGGAACTGCTACCAGTTTTGCACTGTGGTAGGTAGAGGAGGTGAAGTTCAGTCACCGTGTCATCTGTTCAGATTCATGGCAGCATGACTCTAGCAAATCTGTTGCAGGCCAGACCTGATCAATGAGATTCTTCAAAGTTTATTTAAACTACATCAACAGAATATTTCAGTATGTCTCATATAGGTTCCACTGTGTTCTGAAATTGAGGGCAACAAAATAGTAGCTCAGCTGGTAAAAGCATCTCTGAAAGCCGAAATACAGATCAACGTTCCACTTAGTAAATCTGAAGTCAAAATGATAAAGACAGAAATGAACAAAGCATGGCAAAATCAATGAGACAGGGAATCTAACGGTTGGTTTTTACATAAAATTCAGGGACAGCTTGTATCAAGGAGATGGGAGATGGAGTCACGGGGAAGAAGTAATCACACGACTACGAATGGGTCACACAGGTTTAAATCATACTCTCAACATCAATGGAAAACATGAAACCACTCCGTGTTTGAGATGCAGCAGAAGGGAGCCTATCGAGCACGTGTTACTGGAGTGACCAACAGTGAAGAATTCTATTAGACTGTGTCAGAGCACTAGGACACTTCAGGGATTACTTTCTTTTTCTGCACTTACACCACCTGCTTGAAGGCATGGAAATGCATATTTCAAAGGAACAAGGTGATTCAGTAAAATAGGACATGGTGCAATTCCCCCACCTTTTATCTTTTTCTTCCTCCCCTCCATCTCTCCATTTCTTTATAATGCTCCACATCCAAACAATTGGTGGCGGTAATGCACCGTGTCGGTTTGCAAACTGCCATAAACTTGACAGGAGAAAAGAAGAAGGCGGCGGCGGCGGCGGCGGCTTGTTGATCTGTGGTGTGGACATCGCGAGACGTGTGATTCTCGTTCTCGTAAATAACTCGCTAGTAGCTAGCAAGACGACGAGTTGTTAACTACAAACGCGTGGTTGAGATTAATGACGTCCAGTAGCGACATTTCTCGGTTTGTTGAGGGAGCTTTCTGATATGCGCACTTTGCTGTATTTAGACGGTTAGCATGATGGCGAAGTCGAAGGAGTTTGCCTGTTTGTTCTTTGTTAAAGCCGGAGGTAGCTAGCATGTAGGTAAATAATCGCTGGTTAACTATGGTTTACCTGTAAGGTATGGTAATTTAACCAAGTATGTTCTTACAGCATGCATTCTAACTATTCCTCCACCGCAACATTAGCATTTAGTATACAGCAGTTTGTAATTCACTTGTGGGGATAACCTCATTACAGGCGGTTTTTCAGAGAACACTAATTTCTGTAAAAAAAAAAAAAAAAATTTGAATAAAACCTGGAAAGTTATGTAATTACTAAGTATGGTAATAACAAATGTGTCTCCAGCTGTCGCTTCGGCTCACTGCTGCCCCTAGAGGCTAGCAGTTAACGTGACCCCTCACTGACATAAAATATTAAATACTGTAGTGATTCAAAGGCCAATGGAGTCTGTCAGGAGTGCTTTCCACGCTCAGCTGGCCACAGTCATGGACTCACTGTTAGCAGCTGCTGTGTGTGAGATTGCCAAGATCTTTGAGAGCAGTCTGTGTGAGCAGCAGGTAGAGCTGGTGCAGAAAAATGAGGAGATCTCTGTTCTCCGAAACAAGCTGGAAAAAGTAGAAAGGAGACAGAAGCTGAAGAGTGCAGAAGAAGAGGAGATGTCAACAGTAGACAGAGAAGGTCCTTTCAGGCAGCAGTCTGTGACAGGATCAGGTAACGGCCTCATTCAACCCATGTATGTGTTGGTGGTGGAATGGAAGTACACCTGAGACTTTATTAGTGGGCTAACCTACACTGTGCTTGCACAGGAAATGATGTATCCTCTCATCCAAACCTGGCGGCGAGCCTGAAAGAGGAGGTCACAGGCCATGATGGAGCTTTAATAAAGCATGAGGTCAGATCTGGTTTTGCTTCCAGTTTACACTTACAGATGTTACCCACCTCTAACAGAACTGTTTTGCTTGATATCTACAGTTTTCTGGATCGCGACCCTCTCTGGATTCTGTAGCAGCCTCGGCCTCAGAGGGGACTCTTGCTGCTGCAGAGCAGATGCACGTAGATGATCTTTCTGCCACTCAAGACAAGAACAAATGTAAGCAGTCTCCATATAACCAGATATGGTGCATCTGGAAAGTATTCACAGTGCTTCACTTATCAACTTTATTCCAAAATGGATAAAATAAAATTTTTTCCCTTAAAATTCTACACACAATATTCTATAATGACGAAGTGAAAAAAGTTTTTAGATTTTTACAAATTTATTAAAAATAAAAACTAAGAAATTACATGTACATAAGTATGCACAGCCTTTGCCACGAAGCTCAGAATTGAGCTCAGGTGCATCCTGTTTCCACTGATCATCCTTGAGATCTTTCTCCAGCTTAGTTGGAGTCCATCTGGGGTCAATTCAGTCGATTGGACATGATTTGGAAAGGCACACACCTGTCTATATATAAGGTCCCACAGTTGACAGTGCATGTCAGAGCACAAACCAAGCATGAAGTCAGTTTGGGGGTGGGGGATCCTTCGTGATCCATTCTTCATCCTTCAAGAAATTGATTGCAAGGGATTTGCAACAGTGTGACACAATTTAATTTGTTGCTTGTATATCTAATTGCTTTTGGATTCTTAAAAATGAAGAATGGTATACAAAAAGTGAGTAATTCATATATTATATATATATATATATATATATATATATATATATATATATATATATATATATATGCACCTGATTTGTATGTGATCATTCTCAAACTAGAGTTGTTGCACTTGAAGCTCATGTTCATTGCTTTCAACACAAATGTTCTCTCCAAAACTATGGTGGCATTTTATGTATGTTTCCTTTCCTCTGTTGTATCCAGTGTCTCAGTGGGATCAAGACAGCTGTAATATTGACCATAAAACCCTCCATGAACAAGTCTCCCCACCCTTTTTGTCCATCTCCCAGAGCGGACATTGTTCTCAAAGCCCAACCTGAGCTTAGGTCAGCCAGGTGAGTGGTTACCAGGGTTGGACACCACCCGAGGTGGAGTTTCCAGTTTGTTACAGGCAGGTGGCCCCACCTGCTCTGGCCCAGCTATCAGCAGCACTGCTAAAGATGCATCCTGCTTCCGACAAGGCTTCGGTTCTGATGAGACTAGCAACGAAGATGACAGTGGTGCTTTCCCATTCTTGGACCAGGAGTCAGAGAGCCAGAACTCAGTTTCTCGCCATGGGGTGGGACACAGGGATTCCCGGCAGGATCAGCCCCAAACCCCCTCTAGCGAATCCCAGTGGAGACCCAGGGATGACGGTGTCGGAAGAATCACCATTACTCATGCAAGGAGGGCTGCTAGCTTTAACAGCAGAGATCATCTCAGAGTACAGTCTAACTCCCAGTTGCTCACGCTGCGACACGCCAATGCTGTGGCCCGCCCTCCAGCTGCCAGTGGAGGCAGTGGACGACCTTATACCTGCCCTTATTGTACTAAATGTTTCACCTACCCCTCCCACCAGCGCAGACACCTGTTACGCCACACAGGCGTGAGGCTACATCCCTGTCAGTTCTGTGACAAGAGCTTCCTCACTCCCTCTGAGCTCACCGTGCACACTCGTACGCACACAGGTGAGCGACCTTTTGGCTGCGCTCAGTGTGGCAAGCGTTTCGCCCGCAGCGGGAACCTGAGAGCTCACCAAAGGGATGTTCACATGGGCAAGAGGCCGTTTGCATGCACAGAGTGTGGGAAGCGTTTTGCGCACAGGGGCAACCTCAGGGTGCACAATCACAGGGTCCACCGTGGAGAACGCTACTGCATAGATGACCAGCAGGAGCCAGACATTGGTCCGAATCCCATTTGAAAAAAGAAATTAGCAGTCTCTCAAGTATGTTAGAGTTGTGTGCCATATTGACATGGAGAAACTTATATTTCACTGTGCTGTAAATGACTTGGAATCAATGTTTTGTAATGTTAATAATTTTCTCTAATACTGGCTGATCAGAGAACCTTTACATTACTTCAAAGGTCACACAGTGATCTTAGATTTCAGTCTGTGGCCGGCTATCGTGTCTTCCTTCAAAACTGCTCATCTGTAGCTCATCTCCCCATTTGTACTGACAGTGTTATGAGAATAGAACAGTGTTATTACTCTGTAGAACAGTGCTGTAAAATAACAGTTTATTTATTCTTATGTTTTTGAAGTGAAACTATATAATATATGAGGAAAGTGTCTTTAGTCTGAAACATTACAGAAGCATTTTGCATTACAATCTTGTAGTGTCGCACCTTTCTTTGGTTGGCACTAGAGGGCAGTACTGCAGCAGCTAAGAATTTTTAGAGTGGAATCCTGCAAATGGTGATACAAGCAACAAATTTGGCAAAAATACTCTTTAGACATTCCTCTTTTGAAAAAAAAAAACGATTGGCCACTTGACTTTTCAATCGGTAGTCAGGTGGGGGTCAATTGATGAACCATATGGATCAAAATTAACAGATGCTCCAATCATATTGAAACTATACCATGTTATTTGCCTGATCATAAAGATTCCAAAAAGGTATAGTTTGGACCATCTGTGACTGAATTCTATGGAGTTAAGGGATTAAAAAAACAGCAAGAATGGTGACAAAGGTCAGTTTCAGTTTGTACAGGGGTCAAAAGTTAAAGTTGGTACAATGTAGTAAAAACTGATGCAGGACAGTCGTAATGTTGACGGAGTTGCGTTAACAGGGTTTTAACAATAGTTTGGACCATGTGTCATGCTTAGTTATGTTACAGGGTAACATTCAACCCCTGGCAATAATTATGGAATCACCAACCTCAGAGGATGTTCATTCAGTTGTTTAATTTTGTAGAAAAAAAGCAGATCACAGACATGACACACAACTAAAGTCATTTCAAATGGCAACTTTCTGGCTTTAAGAAACACTGTAAGAAATCAGGAAAATCATTGTGGCAGTCAGTACAGTTACTTTTTTAGACCAAACAGAGGGAAAAAAATATGGACTCACTCAATTCTGAGGAATAAATATGGACTCACCCTGTAAATTTTCATCCCCAAACTAACACCTGCATCAAATCAGATCTACTCGTTAGTCTGCATCTAAAAAGGAGTGATCACACCTTGGAGAGCTGTTGCACCAAGTGGGCTGACATGAATCATGGCTCCAACGCGAGAGATGTCAATTGAAACAAAGGAGAGGATTATCAAACTCTTAAAAGAGGGTAAATCACGCAATGTTGCAAAAGATGTTGGTTGTTCACAGTCAGCTGTGTCTAAACTCTGGACCAAATACAACAACATGGGAAGGATGTTAAAGGCAAACATACTGGTAGACCAAGGAAGACATCAAAGCGTCAAGACAGAAAACTTAAAGCAGTATGTCTCAAAAATCGAAAATGCACAACAAAACAAATGAGGAACGAATGGGAGGAAACTGGAGTCAACGTCTGTGACTGAACTGTAAGAATGCCTCCAAGTCAGTTTTGTCTTGGTTGAATTTAGCCCAAGCTCAGGCCCTCAGGAGATGTACAGGAGTGGTGCGTTCATCTCAAGTGTGCGCTCTGCAGGTTGAAACAGGAGAAATGCCACATAGCTTGCATCGAAAGCAACTTCAGGCTAATTATTGGATAAACCTGATGGGTCAGAGAAACAATCACCCGGTTAAAGTAGTGATTCAGCCAAGATGGTAGAGAGAACGGGCAAAAGGTAGTAGCAAAGGAGTAACATTGCATGGCAAAGTCTTCTATCCAGGAGTTTTGTGGCCTCTTGTTCCTTTGTGGCAGCTAGAGATTAGAGATGGGCGGATCGATCCTAATATCGATAATATTGATACCAACGCTGGTATTGATATTGAACGATCCTCGTGTAAAAAGATCGATACTCAACCTTTTTTTCTCTCCCGCACGCACTGACTGCTGCACATGTAGATTCATCAAAGTCTACTCTGTAAGAGCAGCGCTGCGCTGTGTCACACAACACGGAGCAGTGCACCCTTGTATTGTGGTTTGTCAGCCCTCTACTCAGGAGATTTTGTTTTAAGTTGTGTGAGTGATTTTTTTTTTTTTTTTTTAAACAAAAATGTTGAATGTGATAAAGTATTTTGTTGTCACGTACAATGTTTGGCGAAATTCTATCCTAGGTCTTTTGGATCCTTTGGATCTATGAAGCTTAAATATGAAAAAGTATCGGTATCGGTATCAATATCGGCGATACGGGCCTGTATTTACTTGGTATTGGATCAATACCAAAATTCCTGGTATCGCCCACCTCTACTAGAGATACCCAAGGCTGACCTAGCACTACTTGAACTTAAGGCAGAGAATAACAATAGCGTTCTAGTCAATGAATTTTATGAACATGTAACAGAGAGGTACCAAGAACATGTTTTACTTTTTACTGACGGGTCAACGGATCCAGAATCAGGTGCTACTGGGTCAGCTTTTGCAGTCCAATGATGGAATATTGAGTCATGCAAGAGAACAATGAGATTTCCTGAATGTATTCACATTTGAGTTATTTGCTATTCCATTGGACAGCACAGATAGATCACTGTAAAGTGTTGGTGTGCAGTGACTCTGTGTCAGCTATCAACAGTATTGGGACAAGTTCCTCCAACATCTTTTGGTGATTAGGGATGTGTCAAGAACGGGTGGAGGTCACATTGACGTGGGCTCCAGTGCATATAGGTATCCCAACAAATGAGAAGATGGATAGGTTGGCAAAAAAATTTGACAAAAGAAAACATAGACATCAGTTCAATATTTCAAAAAGCAGAGAGAAAGTGAATTGTCTGGAGGGAAATTAACTTACAATGACAAAAATGCTGGGAGCAGGAGACTAAAGGATAGACATTTATTTTCAATAGCTAGCAGAGTGACTGATTCAGTAAATAGTTGTAGAAGAAAAGGGTGGAAAGGAAAGGATGAAGCCACTATTACTAGACTGATAATTGGTCATACTTTCTTGAACAATTCTCTCTTCCTCCTCTGAAAGCATCAGGATGGATTCTGTTTGGAACGTCAAGAGTCAGAGATGGTGCAGCATGTTGTCACTGGACTCACGGAGAGGAGTTTGATGCAGAAGGTGGCAGCAATGCAACAATAAGGATGCCGGCTGCCGTTAAACGCCACAGAAGAAGAAGAAGAAAAAAGAAGAAGAAAAAGCCAGCAGCAGCAGCAGCAGCTCTCGTAAAAAGAAGTAGCCGTAGTAGTTCTGGGACAGTCCGGTGTCGTGGTCTCGCTGTAACTATGCCGATGTTTGTGGTGAACACCAACGTGCCCGGCACCGACGTGCCGTCTGCTCTGCTGACAGAGGCCTCCGAGACTCTGGCTGAAGCGATGGGCAAACCATTACAGGTAAGCAAAGCTATGGGTTGCCGCGGGCTTTACACCGAGCGCCCTCTGGTGGCCATTTTTGGCCGATCTTTACAGAGTCATGAAACGCAGCAGGTCTGCGTCATGTGCACCGGAAACTACTCACGTGGCAACAGATTTCTCTGTGTGACAAAGAACCCACATTGAAGCGGCCGTTTTAATTATATACACACCTGCGCATTGATTACATATTACAAGTGCATGTTTGGATCACATGACTTTGTAGAAAAAAAAGAACATTAAAGGGATCGGAACACAACAGTAACCCAAACAATTTGAGAGCACGTTTCCAGAGTGCCTTGATTAAGAGAGTGGCGTCAACTCAGAACATGGTTCAACTGTGGTGAACTACCGATTGAACCGTTAATGTTTTCAACATTTTTTTTTTTTAAATTATTTAACCACATACACCAGGGGGGGCAACCTGTTCCAGAAAGGGCCAAGAGGGTGCAGGTTTTCTTTACAGCCACTGCTCAGATCATATCAGTGTCCTTTTTGTTTCCTGTTTTTGTCTAGTCAGTGTCTTGTAGTAGTTGGTGACCCCTATGTAATGTCTGTTTTGTAAGCTCCTGTGATGTTTGTGTTTTTTACTGTAAATTGTTTAATTCTTATAGTCTTTCAGGCACTACAGATGGAAATTAGCCCATGGCTATAATCTGACATATTTACACTTTGTGTTCATTAAGTGTTGTCCCTTTTAAATAAATAAATGAAATTAAATGATTCCACCAGGTGATTTCACTGACTAATATCACTTTGAGCAGATGGAATCAGTTAATCAGTGAAATCACCTGGTGGAATCAGTGGCTGCAAAAAAAAAACCTGCACCCTTTTGGCCCTTTCTGGAACAGGTTGCCCACCCCTGACATACACCAACACATCCAGGTACATTTGCTCTCAAAATACATATAAAAATAGTTATCAAATTTACATAAGCTTACAATTTGATTTATTTAATTAATTTAAAGCCTGATTTATGCAGCTGCTGCTCTTTAACTCCATGTCATGCAATGATGTGCGTGACAGTTTTAAAGTTCTCTGTCTCTGGATTATACTTTATTCTGGACTAATTTGACCCTCAACAAGCTTTCCTTTCTACAATCATCATCTCCAAATCAAAGGTAAGCTGTACAATTTCCTCTTTTACAGACTTCGTGCTATAAATGTGTAGACTTTTATGATCCATTTATCAGTGTGCACGCTATATAATATGATGGGAGATGAAGGATTAAAAGCAGAAAAGTATCAAATCACAGCCATTTGTGTCTGATTTAACAGGTGCATGTCAGGCTTCAGGTCCCAGTCTGGACACGGTTTGAAAAAAATAAACGGCCAGACTTGTAATCACAAAAATGACTCAAGTTCCACTTTCCTCAAATCGGGGAGTGTCAGAGAGCTGAACTTTAATTCATACCATTGCACGTCCAGACTGCTCTGGGTTCCTAATGGAAATACATTGAGATCGGACAAGACATTTATCCGATGTGAGTGATATGTATGCAATGCATTAGTTAAATCAGGAGGCACTGAACATCTACGGCATGGGTGGGCAACTTGTTCCAGAAAGGGCCAAGAGGGTGCAGGTTTTTTTGCAACCACTGACTCCACCAGGTGGTTTCGTTGATTAATATCACTTTGAGCAGATGGAATCAGTTAATCATTGAAATCACCTGGTGGAGTCAGTGGTTGCAAAGAAAACCTGCACCCTCTTGGCCCTTTCTGGAACAAGTTGCCCACCACTGATCTACGGTGAATCCTGAATTGGGACGTACGCCTTATTAATGACCGGGTCAAAATGTCTTCTGAATTTTTTTTTTTTTTTTTTCCTACCAAATCTATTTGATCCATTATCAAAATGTAATCTGCGATGCGCACTGTAAAAACTGGTTAGATATGAGGAAGATTGAAGGCGTGAAAGCAGCAAAGTCTGAAATCACAGCCTTTTGCACTGTCATTTAACAGGTGCACGTCAGGCTTCAGTTGGAGCACGGTTTGAAAAAATAAGGGTCGTGCTTTTAATCATCAAAAAAAAAAAAAAACTCCGGTCCCACATGCGAGGGGTTTAATGGAAATACATGTATGTATTGCGATCAGATGAACATTTTATCTGATGTGTACAAAATCTATTATATACGGTTTTATTACATGGAAAACACATACAAAAGACTTTGGGACTTTTTTTGTCCAGTGACTTGAATATCTGGTTTACATGACGATGGTTTAGGTGAGTTTTACTGTACATGGGACTGAACAATAAATTTACCTACCTCTCAAAGCTTTGAGGAAGTCTCTTCCATCCCACACAGCTGACTTTATTTTCCCAAATTTTCTTCTGTTTGGATCTGAAGGGGAATCTGTACATCTTGAAGCCCTTGTTGTGTCTATTTGTGCTCCAGATGCACAACTCGGCATTTTCAGGGATAAGTAAAATAAAATAGTTTGATTTACATGCAGACACATAACACAGTATTATTTTAATAATCACATTATTATTATGCTTATCCTTGCACATGCTGTTGAACATTTTCCTCTACTTGCACCCATCTTGTGTGTTTTAAGAGCTGATGTAACATGTGAATTCTCCTCTGTGAGATGAATAGTTTTATTTTATCTTAACATCGAATAATAATGTGAACCCAAGATGGCACCATGAGTCACGTGACCGATTCCCCCCCCCCCCCCCCCCCCCCGCTCTCTCGACTTGTCCATGTCGAGAGAGATGTCTAATCAAGGCACTTTAACACATTTCAACACCCCCAATGACTTGCTCTCATATTGAAAAAAAAAACACAACCAAAATTAAAGTTAATCTGTTACCTTCAGTAGCTCTTAATCTACTTATATCACATCCCAAACAAAATTTTTTTCAAACTTGAGCAGTTTAAACTTTGTTGCAGGTTTTGTCATAGTTCTGCTACCATCACATCAGTAGGACAATACTCCAAATTCACTTTAGCGTCATTCACGGTTGACCTCAGAAAATGGTATTTTATGTCGATATGTTATCTCTGTCTGTTTACAGGATTCTTAGCAAAGGCTAATGCTACCTGATTGTCCTCATAAATTGTAGGTGGTGCATAAAGACACCTGTCAATGCCATCCAACAGCTGTGCAAGATACAAACACTCTTGTGTTGTTGCAGCTAAAGCCATATACACAGCCTCACAAGTTCATAGAGCAACTGTTGGTTGCTTGTTGGTTTTCCAAGATATTAAAGTGGATATGACACTTAAAGACAACATAATCTTATTATATGTAACAAAGGTTATATAATTCGGTCAACCTAAGCCATTTTGGGAAAATGGACGCGATTCTCCCGTTATATACAACATTTGAACATTCCACCACTGAAAAATGTGCACACCCCATGACCAGCTTCCCGCCTAAACACCAAATCTGAAATACGTCACTGCCTGTAGACCGTATCGGCTTGCGTACTTGGCAGCTGTTGTTTTCACTTTTTTTTTTTAGCGGCAGAGAAACTTTGATTAAACACAGCTCTCAGGGACTTTTTTGTCTATGCCTGACCATTGTGTCGCAGCATATTGCACAAACACAAGGGCAAAAGGTGTTAAGCCTTTTCAAATCCGGGCAGATTGATCGAAAGCCGCGGTGTTGGTGCGATGCACAAAATGTCAGGCTGCCCCTCCCTCCGCTCGCACGCACACCTGCATTTGCTCCCGACAGCAGACACTTCCTCTACCATCTCCATGTTCTCCTCGCATCGCTCACAGGAACACCTAAAATGTCAAACCCCAAATATATGTTCACAATAATCTTGAAATGGTCAAGGAACTTGTAAAATTATCAGTGCAATACATAGTAAACACGGCGGAGGCATTTTCACTATTGATTTTGGCGATCTTTTTCGAAAGGTTCGCCGTTTATTTCATATTCTTTCGTGAAAATAACGTAACTAAACACAGATGAAAGCAATGCCAGGCACTCGAAAATGGTAAAAACTTGAAGGTAATGACGCTGGTCCGCAAGTAGTAGCTACACTATCGCGGCTCCAGAAAAATAACAGGCAGTAAACAGACACTAGAATCAAAATGCTATAATTATAGTGTTATAAACAGCAGCAACAAAAATCAAAGCCTCCCTTACCATTCTGTAGTCTGCAGCCTTTCAAAATCCATCGGAATTGACACGTCTCTTGCCTCTGCTTTGGCTCCACCATAAACACTGTTGGCATTATTTTCGCTGCCAGAATGCTCGGTTTGAATGTTCGTCCGAAAGATACGACTCCAATCTGTAGGGTCTAATCACTGCTGCGACATCCTCAGGATCCGAGTCCGTCTCGATTTCCTCATAGAAACAATCCACACTTGAAGAGGAGTCAGAAAAGTTCTCTATCTCATCACTGTCCATGCTGAGGTCTAGCTGTTCCTGTTGTCAATCTAACAGACAAAGACGGGACTCTACACGCTGTGACGTCACGGTGTCACGTGACCGCTGATGTAACGCTGCCAGCGCGCTTTCCAAGAAACACACTTTTTAGAAGCTGTTAAACTTTCTCAGTGATAATGATTAAAACCACTTTCAGCTTACTATACTGTATGTATATTTTGATATTTATGTCAGTTTTACCTAATTTTTTAGGTGTCATATCCACTTTAATGACCCTTTTTGTTTAGACTTACACAATATTCAGATGTGCATCAGAAGCCCAATCTGCATCACTGTAGGCTTGTAATCCCAGATTTCTTGTAACATTTTTTTCTCAGCTGTGCCTTTTAAATATCTAAAAATGTGTTTTACAGTGGTCCACTGTTCTTCTGTTGGTTTGGCAAAGTATTGTGACAGTTTGCTAATCACAAACTTGAATCTGGTCTTGTACAAGTACTCAATAACGCTGCCCACAGCTTCTCTATTTTTTTTTTTTGACATGCTCATTGTTTCAGCATCATCTGAGTAATTTCATTTCTGTTCACACAGTGTGGCTCTCGTTTACAGTCCTGCATATCAAAGCTTTCCAGTATTTTCTCCACATATTTATTTTGTCATTCTTACACACCCATCACTCTGCTCAAAATCAATACCGAAGAAATGTTTCAGTCTACCCAAGTCTGTCATCTTGAACATGGCTTTAACTTTAACTTTCAACGAGTTTTCATCATTGGCAGCAATAATCACATCATCAACCCATATAATTAAGATCACCTTTCCATTTGTGGTTTCCCCTGTGTAAGGGTGATTCTTAGACTACGGGCACTTATTATGTCCTTTGATCATATTGTATGAAAAACAGAAAAAAGGGGAAATTTCACACTTTTACAGTTATCTTTACAGTGAAAGTGTGTTAAGAAATTTGTTCTAGTAGTCTATGATGACTTTTTCACCTTTTTTCAGCATCATTATATGCAAATTTGCCGTTTTGTGCTTGTCCCACACCCAGACTTTTGATCTTCAATGATAAAAATGAATGGTAAAGAAATGTTTTTTCTAATGTTTTAAAATATCTCTGAATAAAATATCAGTAAAATAATCAAAACATAATTGGGGTATTCAATGTCATACAACTGTTGTGATTTTTTTTAAACAAAATGTAGTTGTCCTACACTATTGCTGTAATTTCCACCACAACACTAATGTCCCTTTAAACAGTTTGTATGTAAGATTGTTTGGGTAGTTTCTATGGAGATGAACAGTGACATCAGAGCACATGTATATAGCGCCAAATCACAACAAATAGTTGCCCCAAGGTGCTTTATATTGTAAGGCAATGGTGTGGTGGAAATTACATTTACAAGGCCAATAGTGCCCGTAGTTAAAGAATCACCCGTAAACACAATGATCAGCAGGGTTTTGTACAAAGTGGCTTTTATTTAGAAATTTATTCAATGTCCTGTTCCAGTTTCGACCAGACTGTTTCAGTCCATACAAGGATTTTAAAAGCTTATAGACCAACTTTCCTCCTGTGTGGGACTTGTAAGAGTTTTCCATGATGCATAACACAAAATAGCTGACACACAAGTGTCCATATGTCCGCTGAGGTTTCATGCTTAAAGCAGTTTTTTCTGAGTAGTGTTTGGTAAGCATTACCCATGAACTCTGCACCATGTTTGATCGGATGCGTTTCACACCCCCATAAGGTGCTATATCTGAAAGGAACTTCTGTTGCATGCACTGTCACTCTTTTGTTTGGAAAAAAATATAAAAATACAACACTGGAAAAATTATCAGTAAATGACAGTGCATATCTATGGCTGTCCCGCTGTATCAGCTCTAAGGCTGATTCAGCTCTCACATCAGGCTCTCTAGTCCTCATTTGAATGAACTTTCTCTGAGTGCATAACTCACAATGTGGTGCAGTTTTGTTTGGCTGTCCCGTAATAATCATGACATCAACAACACCTTGTAATTTCTGTGTGTCTTCAGAATTACAGTGACCAAGGATCTCATGTCATAGCAGCTCTTGATTTTATCACATTCATCATTCTCTGTATGCAAATAGAACAACCCGTTATGCATGGTAATGTCAAATTTTGTACCGTCTCTATGAATGAAGGCACTACTTCACTTCTTGAAGATCACTCTTGCTCCATTTGCAGTGGCTGCTCTCACCGAAAACGTCTTGGGAATATAATGGAATGTACAGCGCTTTTTCAGAGCCGTGGTGCAGCCTCGTCTTTTGCTGTCAGTCGAGTATGTGGGTGTCACCTCTGCGCTCTGCAAATCCGCTGCATCTCGTGCCATCAGCCAACTCTACAAAGTGTTTGGGGCTGGAAATCGTCATCCAAGTCTCTGAACTTAATAATGTCAGGGCTGTGAAAACTCCGCGGAGCCGCGGTATTCCGCGGATTTCATCGTGGGGAGGGGGGCGGGGGTGTTAGTGTTGTACTCCTTAATCGTGATCGTTACTGAGTTTTTAAAATGCTTATCGCAAAGCATTTTTTTTTTTTTTTACGACATCATGCAAGTTTTATAAGTCCGCGGACACTGATCTGTGTGTTACAGATACAAATCAGTTTCCTCGGATCCGTGGAGTTACGAGGAGAATAAATGCCACTCCAAGCCTGGCTGTTAACGACAGTTGTCGTAAAGCGGGACTGGTTGGTTGCTGCGGTGATACTGTGTGGCTCCTGTGCGAAGCTTAGCTAAACGTAGCATGTACATCACAAACTTTTAGAACTTTCAAGTTTTAAAAGAATTTTGCAGCATGTCTGTGTCACGGAGCGACATCAGAGAGAAGATGGCGAGAGACGGTTTGAAAACGTGTGATAAGGACAAGAATCCGTGGAATTGTTGCTGGCTTCATGAACACACCTGAAAGATAAACGGGAAAAGTGAACTGGTAAGAATTTTTTTTTTTCTCTCTCTGGAAAATAAACATTGTGCTGTTCAAACAGGATTTCAGAAAAGATTTTGCCTTTTTTGTTTTTCATTAATCTAGACTTTTATTGAAAAAAAGACGTGGCTTTGAATGAATTTAGGTTACATGAATTTACGCAACAATGTAAATTAGTTTTTATTAATGTACTTTTTTCATGGGAAAAAAGACACTGTGGATTTACAGGAATTTACACAAGATTGTGTGGCTTTTTACTATAAGGTATGTTATTGATATTTTACCCTGATTTTTAAAATATTCTACAAGCATTAGCTGTGGTTTTTTAAATACTTTAACAGTTTTTCAGTCTAAATGAATTTGATGTAGTTTAATTGTTCTGAGTTAATGCATAATTTGGTTTACAATTAAAAGGAAAATCATACCAGGTCCTACTTCCACGTCGTATTCTGTTGTTTCAGCATGATCATTGATGGTTCAAATGAAAGGTTGAATCTAGGATCATTTAAATATGCACTAATTTTGAGATTTGTTCTTCCAGGAGATGTTGAAAATGTATCAGTAGATGAAAATTTTTAATTGGTTTCTGGGGCCCCACAAGACCCTAGACCCCAGCTCCTCGGGGGGGGCAGACCCCTGCGAATTTTCCTCGGATTTCACAATTTTCATTTCACAGCCTTGTAATGTCTATGATGTGTTAAGTTGCTCCAGAGTCCACCATCATCAGAGTCTGTAATGCATAATATTTGTTCCCACTTTATATAAATCCAGTACTGTTCCCTGTAGACCACTCAAATCATTAATGGTAACAATTTTCAGCCTTTTACAATCATATTACACATTCTGTGCAATAATACTTGTACACACGTGTACAACATCACTTGAACACGTGCAATATTATAAAAATTCTTTCTGCTTGTGTAGTATAATCTATTCTCCACAGAACTTGACTTCTGTATTTTAATTTTTCTTTTACCTTATTTTTGCATATTTGCACTGTGTTCTGTGACGGTCCCTGTGCTGCTGTAACATTGGAAATTCCCACATCGTCAGAGTGTTAACAGAATATTTGTATTGGATTTATTTGGGTTAAATTCATACCTGTATAAATAAAAACCAAAGATGACAAAAGTATAACTACTTATTTCCAATGTGGTCTTTCACCTGTTTGTGTAATACAACCCCTGGCAAAAAGGGACAAAGTGACCAAGTGGACTGACATGAATCATGGCTCCAACACGAGAGATGTCAATTGAAACAAAGAGGATATCTAGCTCTTAAAAGAGGGTAAATCATCACGCAATGTTGCAAAAGAGTTGGTTGTTCAGTCAGCTGTGTCTAAACTCTGGACCAAATACAAACAACATGGGAAGGTTGTTAAAGGCAAACATACTGGTAGACCAAGGAAGACATCAAAGCATCAAGACAGAAAACTTAAAGCAATATGTCTCAAAAATAGAAAATGCACAATAAAACAAATAAGGAACGAATGGGAGGAAACTAGAGTCAACGTCTGTGACCAAACTGTAAGAAACCGCCTAAAGGAAATGGGATTTACATACAGAAAAGCTAAATGAAAGCCATCATTAACACCTAAACAGAAAAAAACAAGGTTACAGTGGGCTAAGGAAAAGCAGTCCTGGACTGTGGATGACTGGATGAAAGTCATATTCAGTGATGAATCTCGAATCTGCATTGGGCAAGGTGGTGATGCTGGAACTTTTGTTTGGTGCCGTTCCAATGAGATTTATAAAGATGACTGCCTGAAGAGAACATGTAAATTTCCACAGTCATTGATGATATGGGGCTGCATGTCAGGTAAAGGCACTGGGGAGATGGCTGTCATTACATCATCAATAAATGCACAAGTCTATGTTGATATTTTGGGACACTTTTCTTATCCCATCAATTGAAAGGATGTTTGGGGATGATATCATTTTCAAGATGATAATGCATCTTGCCATAGAGCAAAACTGTGAAAACATTCCTTCCAATTGACACACAGGGTCAATGTCATGGCCTGCAAATAGTCCGGATCTTAATCCAGTTGAAAATCTTTGGAAGTTGAAGAAAATGGTCCATGACAAGGCAGAGAAAGTTGGAGCCAGATTGAAGAGTACTGTTTGTCACTCATTAAGTCCATGCCTCAGAGACTGCAAGCTGTTATAAAAGCCAGAGGTGGTGCAACAAAATACTAGTGATGTTGGAGCGTTCTTTTGTTTTTCATGATTCCATATTTTTTCCCTCTGCTTGGTCTAAAAAAGTAACCATTACTGACTGCCACAATTTTTTTTTTTCCTGATTTCTTATAGTGTTTCTTAAAGCCAGAAAGTTGCCATTTGAAATGATTTTAGTTTTGTCATGTCTGTGATCTGCTTTTTTTTTTTTTTCTACAAAATTAAACAACTGAATGAACATCCTCCGAGGCCGGTGATTCCATAATTTTTGCCAGGGGTTGTAGTAGAAGGGTGAATTCACATTTGGACTCTGAGCTTTTTCCAAACAAGTTGACATTGTGTAAAATGCAAATAAATACACTGACATTTCAACCATGATTCTAATCTTAACATCACCTGTATAATCATATTCCTACTTGTCACATTAACGGTCTGAAAACACCTGTAGTGACGTTAAATGAGTTGCTGACACCAACTAAAAAAATGAAAGATATATATAATTTATTTAAATGAAATTGGATCATTGGAATGACATCCATCTCAAAAGGGATATATATTTATACACATGTATGTCTCTGCCTTGTGTCAGTATATTGCTGTGCAGGTGAATGCGGACCAAAAACTGTTGTTCGGTGGAAAGGCGGACCCCTGTGCACTCTGCTCCCTGCACAGCATTGGCAAGATCACCAGGTCTTCGAACAAAACGTACTCTAAATACTGTGTGACCTTCTTCAAAAACACCTGCACATCTCTGCAGACAGGTAACGAGTACACAGAGCAAGTAGTGGTTCATTAACTGGACCAAGGTTGATCAGTAACGCACAAAAGCTTGGTGTTAATGTGCAATCTTCTTTGTCCTCTGCTTTTTTTTCAGGATCTATATTAATTTTATAGACATGGAAGCAGCCAACGTGGGCTGGAACAGCATCACCTTTGGCTGAATGGTAGCTCAACACACTGAGATACAAGCTCGTCGTAGTGTTTCATCATGTGTACCAAGACGGTTAAAATGTGCAAGATGAATAAAATCTGTAATTTCTTTTGTCAGCGTAATATGTTTAACGCACTTGATACCTTGCTTTGCAGTGATCCTTTTTATATTGATTTGAAATAAAATCAACCCTGTAGAAGATAAATTGGTTTATTTTTCCTTCAGATGTGTTATTTTACAAAACATAGACGCCAGTTTTCAGTGTGATCATTTGAGAGCATTGATTAGTGTTGATGGTGCCAAGCTGTGATTCTGACCCTTGTGATCAACTAAAATTTGACATGAAAGACAAATGTGAAGGGAAAGTACAAATTAAATTGCATTAAAATGGTTTGTCCTAAGTAATTCAAATTAACCCTTTCCTGGGTGTTTACTTTTCCTCTTTAAAACGTTGGGTAATAATGGTCATAATAGTAACTTTCAATTTTATACTTTTTGAAAACATTTACCTGTTGTGACTTTTCAATGAGATTATTGTGAGTTGGGTCCATATTTGAAATGTTTACAGTGCTTTCTTGACTATACTTTTTATTTTACAAATTTAGTCGTAGCAGGTGCCTCTGAGAGATAGTTGGTTTATGAGAGTATAGACCAGTGTTGGGTCCTTGGACAACGCACTTAATCTGCCACTTGTCCCAGTCCATCCTGATGTAAACAGTTACTTGGGTTGTAACCTTGGATGACCTGATGTCCCTAAAGGGCACAGTTGTAGATTCATGCTACTGATCCGGAGGTGATCCGTGTGGACTAACTGACTTCTTTTAAAATGGGCTATAAGATGGTAATGTTCTTGCATAATCTGCAGATCACAAATGCTTGCTATTTTGCGTTCCATAAACTCTTGTCTTAAACATTTTGTGTCCACTTGACAAGGTCCATCAAATTAAGCGGTGGGTGGCGAAGCAAACCGGTGACCAGCCTTGGTTCTGTTCCCAGATCAGATAGGATCAGTGCCTTTGGCCAAGTTTGTCCCAGTGCCCAGCCTTGCATGGCAGCACCATGCACTCTGGTGGTAGAATGTGAAGCATTATGTAAAAAAAAAAAAAAAAAAAATACATCAATTTTGAGCTTCTATTCTACTAACCTGTATGTATTTGTAAGTGGAAGGAAGCCAGAGCACTCAGAGATGGAACATGCAACCCCAAACAGAGACCCAGGTAGGACTCAAACCCAGGACTAACTGATGCAACAGTGCTAACGACCAAGTTGGTCATCAACTTGTAATTCTAAAATTTAGTTCACTTTATTTGGGAAGTTATTTACTCTTGGTTTAATGTGGTAAACATCTAATAAGTTGTTGTGTGTTTTTTTTTTTTTTTTTTTTATCATGGCAATTTAAGTGTCTTCCCACAGAGGGGGAAAAACAGATTTGAGTGAAAGAAGGCACACATGATCAGAAGATCACAAAAGGAAAAAGTGTGGAGGGGGAGGAATAGCTATAATAGTATGTGTCATATTGTCTAAGTGCTGTCTGTTGGGGACGAGCAGAAGCAATAACTGAATTTCTATACAAAAGATCAAAAGTTGTATCATCTGCAGAACACTAAGAAAAAATATGGCAGATGAAAATTGTTTTGTTTTTTTCCCATCATTTACTTTGCAAGAATATACAAATTTCCCCTTTTTACCAGCAAAAATCCTTGTCAGATTTGAAATCATTGGCCATGTTGCAGCAAACACAAACTATTTTGCAAACTTAAGATGTTACCAGATGAAGAAAAAACAAATCTAACGGATTTTTTGAATTCCTATATTATGTTGATTTAAAAAAAAAAAAAAAAAAAACGTGATAAGTAGTAGAGAAGCTTGAATCTTCGAATGGACTGAGTTGCTTGACAGCGAGGACGTTTCGCTTCAAATCGCAGAAGCTCTCAGCTAAAATTCTTGCCCTGGTGGTCTGACTTCTGTCTTGACTCTTGTAGAGAAGAATAATCAGAAGTCACAAAAAGTTAGTTTTAAAGTTCGTCAAGCAACCCAGTCCAGTCCGAAGATTCAAGCTTCTCTACTATGGCAACCACCTGGACAACTGAGAGCCTACACAGAAACATAGTGATAAGTAGTTTTATGTATATTGGAAAATGTTTAATCAAATGTGTAACAGGTTAAGCTGTAAAAAAAACAAGAATGATTGTGGGGGGTGAATTGTGTGTGTTACAAGATGGACAGGAGCAAGTTAATTCCGACAGATGGCAGTAATGTAACGTGAACAATGACAACAGCCGTAAAAGTAGAAGAAGGACGTAAGGCGTGTGAAAGCCGAACGAAACCTTCCAGCTGATGTGCTGGCAATTTTAAAACAGTTAATGATGTTAGTGTTACTAGTGTCTACATGTAATTCTAAATCTAAGATAAGCTTCTTAACACTAACATACATTTTATTTACCTTGGCAAAGCCCTTCTGTACATTTATATCATACAAACAAATGACAATATTTCACCTTATTGTCTTAACTTTCTATAAAAAGATCATTTTAGACACGTTAATGAAATGTTGACTGCATATTCTGCATTTTTGTATGGTGTATATGTTGATCCACTGGTTTATTTATTTTATTTATTTATTTATTTTTGTTTTAGTGCTTTTACCTACTTATTTCTTCTTTCTGGATAGCGATGAAATGATCCTCTTTCATCAATGTGGTTGGTACAACCCACTGAATCGCATTGCTCAGGTATTTTGACAAACAAAAATGGAGGCTAAAATGTAAAAAAAAAAAAAAAAAGCTTGCATCTAATTAAACTGTTCCCTACTTAAACAATCCACCCAGCTTGATTCTTGTTACGCCAGCTGCCAATGCTAAGACGTCAGAGATGGAAGTTCCTGGATGTGCAACCAACTCAATACATTACCTGCTATCAGATATAATAATGAAAACCAAGCAGAAGCTTTGGCATAAACATTTGTCAGAGGTCACTGATAGGCTAACCTGCATAGGAGAAATTAGAGGGTTACTCGGTCCTATCACAGAGGCTTTTGCAAAGGGAGGACAATCATGGATCCTGTGCTGTGCTTGGAGGGTTTTATTAGGAAAAACTCAAGATAATGAGGAACTGGTAGGAGCAGGTCTTTTATTGATATTAAAAAGGCATGCGATATGTTGTGGCGGGATGGTCTCCTCATCAAGCTTGAGGCCAAGGGAATAGGGGAGAGAATGTTTTATTGGCTCATGGATATATTTTTTTTTTTTTGAAGAACAGAAACCATTGACAACTTGGAGTAGGCCACTCTAGGATTTATCCAACAGACAATGGAGTTCCACAAGGGAGTGTGTGCACTCCCTTACTGTTTTACCATGGGGCAATAGTGGTGGTTTCCATTTTTTGTGTGGCTAAAAACAGACGTATTAACCCACCAATTCTAATTAATCTGTATGGGCAAGTCAATTAAGCAAGTTCAAACAGTGCAGTTTTTCAGTGTCGGATGGATTGTAAATTGACCTTTGGAGGTCATGTCCAGAGAGTTGTCACAAGATGTAAAAAGGCAACAAATATAATGTGTTTGGCAGGGAGTAGCTGGGGACCTAGCGTTATGTCTCTGAAGTGAATCTACACTGCCATAATAAGATCTGCCTTAGATTATGCATGTATTGTATACAGAGCAGCCGCACAAGCTTGATGTGATAATTTATTTAATTAGCTTATAATGTGCCAAATCGCAGCAAAAGCCGTCTCAAGCGCCTTACATAAAACAAGTCAACATAAAATTGAATAAATAATTAAAAATGAATAAAAAATTCAAATACATAAATAAAAACAGAAGTAAAAAGAATAAAACAAATGAAATAAAAACTATCCATAAGAAAGAGAATAAAAATAGGCTTTGAGTCTTGACTTAAAAATGTCCACAGACTCAGACTGCCTCACGGTTGCAGGAAGACTGTTCCACAGGGTGGGTGCATGATACGAAAAGGGCTCTTTGACCTGCTGACTACTTCTTCACCCTGGGAACACAGAGAAGTCCCGCATCCTGCGACCGCAATGCCCAGGCCGGCACGTAGAGTTCCATCAGATCAGCCAGATAAGATGATAGAACATTACAATAATCTAGTCTAGAAGAAACAAAAGCATGAATCAGGGTCTTAGCATCAGCCATGGACAGGATGGGGCGGATCCTCGCTATATTTCTCAGATGGAAAAAAGCAGTCCTAGTCATCCCTGATGTGGAGGTCAAAAGACAACGTGGGATCAAAAAATTACTTCAAGGTTCCTCATTTTGTCCGTATGATGTATGACACAGGAACCCAGGCTGAGCGCCAGCTGGTCAAACTGATGCCGATGTCTTGCTGGACCAAGAACTATCAGTCTTATCAAAGTTTAAAAGTAGGAAGTTACTAGACATCCAACTTCTCACTGATAGAAGACAGTCCTCCAGGGATTTTATGGGAGTGAGATTTCCCGCAGTTATCGGCATGTACAACTAAGTCATCAGCATAACAATGAAAGGCAATCCCAACTCCGCAGTATATGCCCAAGGGGTGCCACATACAGGGAGAAAAGCAAGGGGCCTAAAACAGATCCCTGTGGAACCCCAAATCTCATGTCAGCAAGGTCAGAGGTAGTGCCATTATACAAGACACATTGAGAATGACTGGACAGATATGACGTCAACCATGCAAGGGCACTTCCAGTAATCCCAAAAAAATTCTCCAACCTAATGATGATCCATGGTATCAAACGCAGCACTGAGATCTAACGACACCAAAACCGTAGTGGTGTCTGAGTCCATTGCTCGCAGAAGATCATTCACAACTTTAGTGAGCGCTGTCTCTGTGGAGTGATATTTCCTAAAAGCAGACTGCAGTGGCTCAAAAAGATCATTCTCAGTGAGGTGGTCTATGAGCTGCCGTGAAACCACCTTTTCTAAAATTTTGGAACAGAATGATAGATTTGATATCGGCCTGTAATTTTTCAATACACTAGGGTCAAGATTAGATTTCTTAAGTAATGGTTTAATCACTGCTGATTTAAAATATTTCGGAACAGATCCAGAGGTTAATGACAGATTAAATTTCCAGCACAGTCGGCCCAAGAGTGGGCCACAGGTCCTTAAACAATTTTTGTTGGTAGGGATCAAATAAACAGGTTGTGCTTTTGTAGATGCCACAAGTTTTGGCAGCACGCCCATGAAATACTATTACATTCTGTCAATCTAGGTAACACCTCAATGGTAGCGCCCACTTCCATAGCAGGTTTTATGGCTGGGCCGAGGCGTGCTGAGATATGCTCAGCCTAATATCTTCTATTTTCTTCTCAAAATAATCCAGAATCCTGTGCTGAAAAGGGAGAACGACTAACAGGTGGCTGCCCATGAATAAGAAATGCGACCGTGTTCAAACAAAAACTTTGAGTTGTTTGTTTTACTGATCAATATCAGAGTAATAGGTCCGCTTCGTGGCCAGTTGTGCATGCTTATAATCTAAAATAGCATCCTGCAACACAAGGCGGAACACCTCTAATTTGAAATAATGCCATTTCCGGTTCCAAACCTCTAGCCTTCTGCCTGAGGTCACACAAATAATCATTGAACCAAGGTGGACTGTTGCCTTAGGAGGGCATGACCTTAAAAGAGGAGGCGCAATCTTATCAAGTGTAGTTTTAAGCGTTAAATTTAGACTATCCGCGAGGCTGTCCACTGATTTAGCATTCTCTAGATTCAAAGCTAAATATCAGGTATTTGGCCTCAAGTTCAGTCATAGTTGAGGGTTTAATACGACACTGCAGTAGTAGACAAGGTTGTTGTTCCACTAAACGTGGCAGCGTAAATGTAAACCTGATAAGTGAGTGGTCAGAGTATAGATGCGAGAGGCAAAATGTCAATATTGTGACAGCAAAACCCACGTGCAAGAACCAGATCCAGGGTATTTCCACTAATGTGTGTCGGGTCCTGAATGCATTGCTGGAATCCTAAAGCATCCACAATTTGCATAAATGATTTGCTAAGGGGGATCAGAGGGGCTTATTTATATGAATGTTAAAGTCACCAATAATCAAATGTATCTGCACTAGTTGACAAACTAGAGATGAATGCACCAAATTCATCTAAGAAGGTCAGAATATGGGCCCAGAGGGCCTATAAACAGTGACAATATAACATAGCTGAGCTCCAGTTTTATGACCCTGACAGTAATTAGCATCATGGGCGTAACGGAGAGTCAGATGCTCAAAGGAATTATATTTGTGACCCCCAACAGCTAATAAAGAAAACCTAGATTTGTAAATAAAAGGCCACACCCCACTTTGCTTCACACCACGAGACACGTGACTAAATGGTACGCTGGTGGGCAGGCCTCATTCAAAGGAAGGAGAGTTTGTGGGTTTGAGCCAGGTTTCACACAAGCCATCATATCTAAATGATGATCCATGATTAAATCATTAATCAACAATGATTTCAAGGACAGTGATCTGATGTTTCAGGGAGACCCAGGGTAAGGACCTCAGTGGGGATGAGATACAAGCTCAGGTCCTCCATGTATGGGTGGAGTTTCAAGATGTCATCAATCTCAGGTCTTCAGGTGAGGTTGGAGAATTACCTTTAACCTTAACTTGTCTCCAGTTATCTATATGGTATTGAACAAATTTACAGGGTCACAAACAGACACATCCTGCCAAACATGTTTTAAAACCCATATTGGGAGTATGATAAAAGTAAGTCTCATAGTTTGGTTGGGTAGAAATAGTCATGCTGGGAAACTAAGCTTGTCTAAATTAATGTATAGTTGTGTAGTACCATTGTCTGTTATTCCACCTTGGTTTTTACTATGCCCCCCAAAAAACCTTCAAAGGAAAATAGTAAGTAGGATGGGATGGAGGGTCTAGTTCAGCGGTATGAAATACATGGATATGATTCATTTACAGGTTGATCTAAAGATCCAGTTACAGTTAAGACAGGAGCAACTGTTTATATTCCCCAATTTTATATGTAAATCATAAAAGACCGTCAGATCATTTAACTATCTTTAATATGGAACTGCTACCAGTTTTGCACTGTGGTAGGTAGAGGAGGTGAAGTTCAGTCACCGTGTCATCTGTTCAGATTCAGTGGCAGCATGACTCTAGCAAATCTGTTGCAGGCCAGACCTGATCAATGAGATTCTTCAAAGTTTATTTAAACTACATCAACAGAATATTTCAGTATGTCTCATATAGGTTCCACTGTGTTCTGAAATTGAGGGCAACAAAATAGTAGCTCAGCTGGTAAAAGCATCTCGGAAAAGCCGAAATACAGATCAACGTTCCACTTAGTAAATCTGAAGTCAAAATGATAAAGACAGAAATGAACAAAGCATGGCAAAATCAATGAGACAGGGAATCTAACGGTTGGTTTTTACATAAAATTCAGGGACAGCTTGTATCAAGGAGATGGGAGATGGAGTCACGGGAAGAAGTAATCACACTACTACGAATGGGTCACACAGGTTTAAATCATACTCTCAACATCAATGGAAAACATGAAACCACTCCGTGTTTGAGATGCAGCAGAAGGGAGCCTATCGAGCACGTGTTACTGGAGTGACCAACAGTGAAGAATTCTATTAGACTGTGTCAGAGCACTAGGACACTTCAGGGATTACTTTCTTTTTCTGCACTTACAACCACCTGCTTGAAGGCATGGAAATGCATATTTCAAAGGAACAAGGTGATTCAGTAAAATAGGACATGGTGCAATTCCCCCACCTTTTATCTTTTTCTTCCTCCCCTCCCTCATCTCTCCATTTCTTTATAATGCTCCACATCCAAACAATTGGTGGCGGTAATGCACCGTGTCGGTTTGCAAACTGCCAATAAACTTGACAGGAGAAGAAGAAGAAGGCGGCGGCGGCGGCGGCGGCTTGTTGATCTGTGGTGTGGACATCGCGAGACATGTGTGATTCTCGTTCTCGTAAATAACTCGCTAGTAGCTAGCAAGACGACGAGTTGTTAACTACAAACGCGTGGTTGAGATTAATGACGTCCAGTAGCGACATTTCTCGGTTTGTTGAGGGAGCTTTCTGATATGCGCACTTTGCTGTATTTAGACGGTTAGCATGATGGCGAAGTCGAAGGAGTTTGCCTGTTTGTTCTCTTGTTAAAGCCGGAGGTAGCTAGCATGTAGGTAAATAATCGCTGGTTAACTATGGTTTACCTGTAAGGTATGGTAATTTAACCAAGTATGTTCTTACAG
Source organism: Thalassophryne amazonica (assembly GCF_902500255.1). Classification (NCBI taxonomy): domain Eukaryota; kingdom Metazoa; phylum Chordata; class Actinopteri; order Batrachoidiformes; family Batrachoididae; genus Thalassophryne; species Thalassophryne amazonica. Next base: position 27,871,551 of record NC_047113.1, read on the forward strand.
CATGCATTCTAACTATTCCTCCACCGCAACATTAGCATTTAGTATACAGCAGTTTGTAATTCACTTGTGGGGATAACCTCATTACAGGCGGTTTTTCAGAGAACACTAATTTCTGTAAAAAAAAAAAAAAAAAAAAAAAATTTGAATAAAACCTGGAAAGTTATGTAATTACTAAGTATGGTAATAACAAATGTGTCTCCAGCTGTCGCTTCGGCTCACTGCTGCCCCTAGAGGCTAGCAGTTAACGTGACCCCTCACTGGACATAAAATATTAAATACTGTATTGATTCAAAGGCCAATGGAGTCTGTCAGGAGTGCTTTCCACGCTCAGCTGGCCACAGTCATGGACTCACTGTTAGCAGCTGCTGTGTGTGAGATTGCCAAGATCTTTGAGAGCAGTCTGTGTGAGCAGCAGGTAGAGCTGGTGCAGAAAAATGAGGAGATCTCTGTGTCTCCGAAACAAGCTGGAAAAAGTAGAAAGGAGACAGAAGCTGAAGAGTGCAGAAGAAGAGGAGAGTGTCAACAGTAGACAGAGAGGTCCTTTCAGGCAGCAGTCTGTGACAGGATCAGGTAACGGCCTCATTCAACCCATGTATGTGTTGGTGGTGGAATGGAAGTACACCTGAGACTTTATTAGTGGGCTAACCTACACTGTGCTTGCACAGGAAATGATGTATCCTCTCAGTCCAAAACCTGGCGGCGAGCCTGAAAAGAGGAGGTCCAGGCCATGATGGAGCTTAATAAAGCATGAGGTCAGATCTGGTTTTGCTTCCAGTTTACACTTACAGATGTTACCCACCTCTACCAGAACTGTTTTGCTTGATATCTACAGTTTTCTGATCGCGACCCTCTCTGGATTCTGTAGCAGGCATCGGCCTCAGAGGGGACTCTTGCTGCTGCAGAGCAGATGCACGTAGATGATCTTTCTGCCACTCAAGACAAGAACAAATGTAAGCAGTCTCCCATATAACCAGATTATGGTGCATCCTGGAAAGTATTCACAGTGCTTCACTTATCAACTTTATTCCAAAATGGATAAATAAAATTTTTCCCTTAAATTCTACACACAATATTCTATAATGACGAGTGAAAAAAGTTTTTAAGATTTTTACAAATTTATTAAAAATAAAAACTAAGAAATTAACTGTACATAAGTAGTCACAGCCTTTGCCACGAAGCTCAGAATTGAGCTCAGGTGCATCCTGTTTCCACTGATCATCCTTGAGATCTTTCCTCGCCTTAGTTGGAGTCCATCTGGGGTCAATTCAGGTCGATTGGACATGATTTGGAAAGGCACACACCTGTCCTATATATAAGGTCCACAGTTGACAGTGCATGTCAGAGCACAAACCAAGCATTAAGTCAGTTTGGGGGTGGGGGATCCTTCGTGATCCATTCTTCATCCTTCAAAGAAATTGATTGCAAGGGATTGCAACAGTGTGACACATTTAATTTGTTGCTTGGTATATCTAATTGCTTTTGGATTCTTAAAAATGAAGAATGGTATACAAAAAGTGGAGTAATTCATATATTATATAGATATATATATAGATATATATAGTATATAGATATATAGATATATATATATTATGCACCTGAGATTGTATGTGATCATTCTCAAACTAAGTTGTTGCACTTGAAGCTCATGTTCATTGCTTTCAACAACAAATGTTCTCATCCAAAACTATGGTGGCATTTTATGTATGTTTCCTTTCCTCTGTTGTATCCAGTGTCTCAGTGGGATCAAGACAGCTGTAATATTGACCATAAAAACCCTCCATGAACAAGTCTCCCACCACCCTTTTTGTCCATCTCCCAGAGCGGACATTGTTCTCAAAGCCCAACCTGAGCTTAGGTCAGCCAGGTGAGTGGTTACCAGGGTTGGACAACCACCCGAGGTGGAGTTTCCAGTTTGTTACAGGCAGGTGGCCCCACCTGCTCTGGCCCAGCTATCAGCAGCACTGCTGAAAGATGCATCCGTGCTTCCGACAAGGCTTCGTTCTGATGAGACTAGCACGAAGAGACAGTGGTGCTTTCCCATTCTTTGGACCAGGAGTCAGAGAGCCAGAACTCAGTTTCTCGCCATGGGGTGGGACACAGGGATTCCCGGCAGGATCAGCCCAAACCCCCCTCTAGCGAATCCCAGTGGAGACCCAGGATGACGGTGTCGAAGAATCACCATTACTCATGCAAGGAGGGCTGCTAGCTTTAACAGCAGAGATCATCTCAGAGTACAGTCTAACTCCCAGTTGCTCACGCTGCGACACGCCAATGCTGTGGCCCGCCCTCCAGCTGCCAGTGGAGGCAGTGGACGACCTTATACCTGCCCTTATTGTACTAAATGTTTCACCTACCCCTCCCACCAGCGCAGACACCTGTTACGCCACACAGGCGTGAGGCTACATCCCTGTCAGTTCTGTGACAAGAGCTTCCTCACTCCCTCTGAGCTCACCGTGCACACATCGTACGCACACAGGTGAGCGACCTTTTGGCTGCGCTCAGTGTGGCAAGCGTTTCGCCCGCAGCGGGAACCTGAGAGCTCACCAAAGGGATGTTCACATGGGCAAGAGGCCGTTTGCATGCACAGAGTGTGGGAGCGTTTTGCGCACAGGGGCAACCTCAGGGTGCACAATCACAGGGTCCACCGTGGAGAACGCTACTGCATAGATGACCAGCAGGAGCCAGACATTGGTCCGAATCCCATTTGAAAAAAAGAAATTAGCAGTCTCTCAAGTATGTTAGAGTTGTGTGCCATATTGACATGGAGAAACTTATATGTCACTGTGCTGTAAATGACTTGGAATCAATGTTTTGTAATGTTAATAATTTTCTCTAATACTGGCTGATCAGAGAACCTTTACATTACTTCAAAGGTCACACAGTGATCTTAGATTTCAGTCTGTGGCCGGCTATCGTGTCTTCCTTCAAAACTGCTCATCTGTAGCTCATCTCCCCATTTGTACTGACAGTGTTATGAGAATAGAACAGTGTTATTACTCTGTAGAACAGTGCTGTAAAATAACAGTTTATTTATTCTTATGTTTTTGGAAGTGAAACTATATATATAGAGGAAAGTGTCTTTAGTCTTAAACATTACAGAAGCATTTTGCATTACAATCTTGTAGTGTCGCACCTTTCTTGGTTGGCACTAGAGGGCAGTACTGCAGCAGCTAAGAATTTTAGAGTGGAATCCTGCAAATGGTGATACAAGCAACAATTTGGCAAAAATACTCTTTAGACATTCCTCTTTTGAAAAAAAAAAAACGATTGGCCACTTGACTTTTCAATCGGTAGTCAGGTGGGGGTCAATTGATGAACCATATGGAATCAAAATTAACAGATGCTCCAATCATATTGAAACTATAACCATGTTATTGCCTGATCATAAAGATTCCAAAAAGGTATAGTTTGGACCTCTGGACTGAATTCTATGGAGTTAGGGATTAAAAAAACAGCAAGAATGGTGGACAAAGGTCAGTTTCAGTTTGTACAGGGGTCAAAAGTTAAAGTTGGTACAATGTAGTAAAAACTGATGCAGGACAGTCGTAATGTTGACGGAGTTGCGTTAACAGGGTTTTAAACAATAGTTTGGACCATGTGTCATGCTTAGTTAGGTTACAGGGTAACATTCAACCCCTGGCAATAATTATGGAATCACCAACCTCAGAGGATGTTCATTCAGTTGTTTAATTTTGTAGAAAAAAAGCAGATCACAGACATGACACACAACTAAAGTCATTTCAAATGGCAAACTTTCTGGCTTTAAGAAACACTGTAAGAATCAGGAAAAATCATTGTGGCAGTCAGTAACAGTTTACTTTTTAGGACCAAACAGAGGGAAAAAAATATGGACTCACTCAATTCTGAGGAATAAATATGGACTCACCCTGTAAAATTTTCATCCCCAAAACTAACACCTGCATCAAATCAGATCTACTCGTTAGTCTGCATCTAAAAAGGAGTGATCACACCTTGGAGAGCTGTTGCACCAAGTGGGCTGACATGAATCATGGCTCCAACGCGAGAGATGTCAATTGAAACAAAGGAGAGGATTATCAAACTCTTAAAAGAGGGTAAATCACGCAATGTTGCAAAAGATTGTTGGTTGTTCACAGTCAGCTGTGTCTAAACTCTGGACCAAATACAAACAACATGGGAAGGATGTTAAAGGCAAACATACTGGTAGACCAAGGAAGACATCAAAGCGTCAAGACAGAAAACTTAAAGCAGTATGTCCTCAAAAATCGAAAATGCACACACAAAACAAATGAGGAAACGAATGGGAGGAAACTGGAGTCAACGTCTGTGACTGAACTGTAAGAAACCGCCTAAAGGAAATGGGATTTACGTACAGAAAGCTAAACGAAAGCCATCATTAACACCTAAACAGAAAAAAACAAGGTTACAGTGGGCTAAGGAAAAGCAGTCCCTGGACTGTGGATGACTGGATGAAAGTTATATTCAGTGATGAATCTCGAATCTGCATTGGGCAAGGTGGTGATGCGGGAACTTTTGTTTGGTGCTGTTCCAATGAGATTTATAAAGATGACTGTCTGAAGAGAACATGTAAATTTCCACAGTCATTGATGATATGGGGCTGCATGTCAGGTAAAGGCACTGGGGAGATGGCTGTCATTACATCATCAATAAATGCACAAGTTTACGTTAATATTTTGGACACTTTTCTTATCCCATCAATTGAAAGGATGTTTGGGGATGATGAAATAATTTTTCAAGATGATAATGCATCTTGCCATAGAGCAAAAACTGAAAACATTCCTTGCAAAAAGACATATGTCATGGCCTGCAAATTAATCCAATTTAAAATCTTTGGTGGAAGTTGAAGAAAATGGTTCATGACAAGGCTCCAACCTGCAAAGCTGATCTGGCAACAGCAATCAGAGAAAGTTGGAGCCAGATTGATGAAGAGTACCGTTGTCACTCATTAAATCCATGCCTCAGAGACTGCAAGCTGTTACAAAAGCCAGAGGTGGTGCAACAAAATACTAGTGATGTGTTGGAGCGTTCTTTTGTTTTTTCATGATTCCCATAATTTTTTCCTCAGAATTGAGTGATTCCATATTTTTTTCCCTCTGCTTGGTCTAAAAAGTAACCGTTTACTGACTGCCACAATTTTTGTTGCTGATTTCTTATAGTGTTTCTTAACGCCAGAAAGTTGCCATTTGAAATGACTTTAGTTTTGTGTCATGTCTGTGATCTGCTTTTTTTCTACAAAATTAAAACAACTGAATGAACATCCTCCGAGGGCGGTGATTCCATAATTTTTGCCAGGGGTTTGTATGTCACATATCACAATCCAATGGGTGTTGGCTTTGTTTGACCTTTACTTTGGAGACCAAGCATTCAGCGCTATTCCTTTATTAATCCTATTAGCTCAGCCAATAATTTGCATCACTTTATACCAAAATTGGAGCAACTTTAGGGGCCCTTCACACATAGTGCGAAGTTTGGTCAAATACAGCAAAACACAGCGAAATGGTTCGAATTAGTGCACCACGAAACATCGCGGTGACAGCCAGGCATGCACGATCCCGGTGCAAGAGTCATGCACACAACAGTGTCTTTAGTGCAAGAATGGTGTGAGGTGCACCACATCACGCCACTTATGTGGAATTAAAAAAAAAAAAAAAAATACCACCCAGGGGAGTCGAACCCGTGCCTTCCAAAAGCTCTGAATGCCAGTCAGAAACTTTACCACTGAGCTTCGGAGCTGTCCTTTGAAAGCTGCGGTTATCTGCCTCATATCAGGAAGGACATGGAAGTATTAAAGCAAATTTAAATCACACGCCATATAAAAACACTGCATGTATGAATGAGAAGCAATGTACTCTGATAATGTCCACCTCTACTGGTCCGGTGCGTCCAGTCGCCCTGTGTGTGTGTGTTCTGCTCAACGCGTGTCTTGTGGATGGCGCACCACAGCACAGACACCACATCATGTGGAACAGAGCTCACATGGGTGACATGACAGTGAGATCGCCCGCTGCGTGTTCTGATCTGATGGTCCGTTTCAACCTGGCAGGCTGTCATGTCTGGTCCGTGCACGCACGCCTGCTGCAGCTTGTCGTCACAGCGATATAGGTTTTTATTTATGTCCACATAAGTACAGCAATCAGACCACACCGCCTCACAGTGGACAGTTGTTACTCCATGTCTGTCCAAACACAGTAGGTGTTGTCCAGCTGGGATGTCCAGAACGACAGAATACCACAGATGCGTCTGTCGGAAGCCACACCTCCTGTCAGTGGAGGGCACACACCCATGTGTCGGTGTGTGTGTTTGCAAAGTCCACACTTGTGGGGAACGTTGACAAATTTCACTGCGAGTACGACACTGATTGCCTGCAGTCTGTTGTCGTGCCAAGAGTGCAACTGGCCTAATATTTTCTAAGTGCCATGAGAGCGGTGTTAGATGTTCGTGCTTCCATCTGGAATTTGGCAGCACCTGCCACGAGAGGTTGTGATGGGTTTGCACATCGCACAGTCTTTCAGCCGCTGATGTGTGCAAATAGTTGTAGCAACAGGTGTATGAGGCAGCTATGATTCTACACATTTTGCATAACATTCCTGCTTTGTGCGCACTTCGACCAAACTTCACACTATGTGTGAAGGGGCCCTTTTGACCCCTGTACAAACTGAAATTGACCTTTGTCACCATTCTTGCAGTTTTAACGGCCGTAACTCCATAACTTGAAGTCACAGATGATCCCACTATACCTTTTTGGAATTTTAGGATCAGACAAATAATGTAGTTTGCAATTTGATTGGAGCACTTTTAACCCCTGTGTAATTCTTCAACTGACCCCGTACCTGGCTGCCTGTTGAAAATTCAAGTGGCCAGTGATCGGTTTTTTCAAAAGAGTATGTCTAATGTATTTGTAACCAAATTTGGTGCTTGTATCACCATTTGAAGGAGTGCTTCAGGGATCTGCTGCACTACAGTGTTAACATTTAATCAAAGGTGGTGCTGGTCTGCAGTTGATTAATATTTTATACATGCTGTTTTTAGCATGTTTTACTAAATGCTCATCATTTTTTTTTTCCTCCACCAGATATTTGCATTTGTGTCAGGTTGTCCTTAAGTGTCTGCATGTGTTGTAAAATCAAAGCCATAGATGTCCTAGTAAGTGGGATCACTGATTTTTATAAACACTCATTTCTTATGTGTGATACTAACTGTGTAGTTAAGTTATTTTCAGCAGTCACCTTAAAAGTACTATAATGTATTTGTCACCATGGCAGGTCGCTCCATGGTGAGGAAGACTGCTTCTTGATTGATTCTCCGGACGGGATGGTCGATGCAGAGATTATTGTGATTATTGATGAACCTCACTCCCTCTCAGCTTTTTCTTAAAAATGTCTGTTTCTGTAAATGCATTATATTTTTCAGCTACATGTACATGGTCAACATACAAATGCCTTTGGTGTGTGACTGTATAGGGTTACTAAGACCGACATTCACTTTCACTCAGTGCACTCGGCTGAGCACGGATCGACTAAACTGGTGTACTTGTTTCTTTTTTCCTGTGGTATGTTCAGTTTTGCATCATTAAGGCTTAACAATTTCAATTTATTTTCATTTATATAGCGCCAAAGCACAACAAAGTTGCCTCATGGTGCTTTACACAAGTAATGTCTAATCTTACCAACCACAGAGCAAGCACACAGGTGACAGTGGTGAGGAGAAACTCTGAGGAAGAAACTTCAAGCAGACCAGACTCAAAGGGGTTGACCCTCTGCTTGGGCCATGCTACAGACACAAATACAAAACAGTTTACAAAACAATATACAGGACATGTTGACAGGTGCACAGGATAGGAGGGTTTCAGAAACAGATGCCACACCCATCTCTGATGGAGCCACACCTCAAACGAAGAGAAAAACACAATCAGGCAGCATAAAAACTACAAATAAGGTATAATTTGTCAGCTTTAAGCAACAATAAAAACAGAAGTAATACTAAGGTGATGACCGGCCACTAGCCCTAAGCTTCACTAAAAGACCCAGAGTTAAGATAAAGTTGAGGTCACGGCACACTCCGTTTCTTAGTAAAATGAATTTAAAAGAGTAAAAAGCATAATAACATACTATGCCAGTACGCTAGCCATATGAAAATAAGTCTGGACTTGAAAGTCTACAGAATCTGTTTTATTGATGCAGGAGATCATTCCACTGAACAGGGGCACAATAAGAGAGAACTCTGACCCCAGACTTTTTTCACCCAAGGGACACAAAGTAGTCCTACAACCCTGAGAACTTGGAGCCCAGGCTGGTACATAGGATTTAATTAGGTCAGCGAAGTAGGGAGGTGCCAGTCCGTGAACAATTTTATAGGTTAGTAGCAGAATCTTAAAATCTGATCTCACAGGGACAGGAAGAGATGCCAAAATGGGTGTAATGTGGTGAAACTGCTTCATGTCAAAAGTCTGGCAGCAGCATTTTAAACCAATTGGGGACCCCTAATGCTGGACTGCAGCAAATGAGAAAATAGAACATTGCAGTAGTCCAGTCTAGAAGAGACAAATGCATGATTAACTTCTCTTCCTCCAACAGTCAGCTGGTGTTCTGTTTCTGGTTTTTATTTTGCTTTTATAAATATTAAACAGTTTAAGTGATACTCAACCACATGCTGGTTGTATTATTGCATTATTGGAAAGAAGAAATATTTAAAAGGATGCAACTCATGATTGCACAAATCTTTTGAGTCCCTTTGGCTCTGCAGATCTTGATTCTCTTGAGGAAGTTTTGACAGTCCTACTCAAAGTAGTTTAAAGTACAGAATTTATAACGGTAATAAATAAATGCAAATAATCAGTTGTGTGTATTAAAATATTAATGGAGTTTGCATGTTCTCCCCCCGTGTTTGTGTGGGTTCCTGCTGGGTGGCTCCGGTTTCCTCTCACATCCAGAGACATGCAGGTTAGGTGGATTGGAAACTTTAAATTGTGGGTGTGTTTGTGTGTATGTGGTCCTGTGACAGACTGGCGTCCTGTCCAGGGTGATCTCCGCCTCACACCCTATGACTGCTGGGATAGACTCCAGCCCCCCATATGACCCTTGACCAGAGTAAGCGGTTGCAGATGAGTAGAATGACTGACTAGTTATTGAACAGCTGCATTGAAATGCTGACATACCAGCGTAATGAGTGCAGAAATAAAGAAGAGGTTGGTGTAATGTCACTTTTAATGAATTTACAGCAATTTATTGAGTTGATGGCAAAGTCACTGAATACATCGTCGACTTCATTTATATAAATCATTAACACAGCCATGTCGTAGTAAAAGGAACATGGCAGCCCACCTGGAGTTTGCCAAAAGGCACCTGAAGAACTCTCAGACCATGAGAAACAAAATTCTCTGGTCTGATGATATGCCGGCTCCATCCCTACAGTGAAGCATTGTGGTGGCAGCATCATGCTCGTGGCATGTTTTTCAGCGGCCAGAACTGGAAAACTAGTCCAAGATTGAGGGAAAAATTAATGCAGCAATGTACAGAGACAGCCCTGGATGAAAACCTGCTCCAGAGTGCTCCTTGACCTCAGACTAGTGCGACGAATCATCTTCAGCAGGACAATAACCCTAAGCACACAGCCAAGGTTTTTGAATAATCAGGTCCCATCTATCTTAGGGACCTCGTAGTACCATATCACCCCAATAGAGCGCTTCACTCTCAGACTGCAGGCTTACTTGTAGTTCCTAGGGTTTGTAAGAGTAGAATGGGAGGCAGAGCCTTCAGCTTCAGGCTCCTCTCCTGTGGAACCAGCTCCCAATTCAGATCAGGGAGAACAGACACCCTCTCTACTTTTAAGATTAGGCTTAAAACTTTCCTTTTTTGCTAAAGCTTATAGTTAGGGCTGGATCAGGTGACCCTGAACCATCCCTTAGTTATGCTGCTATAGACGTAGACTGCTGGGGAGTTCCCACGATGCACTGTTTCTTTCTCTTTTGCTCTGTATGCACCACTCTGCATTTATCAGTAGTGATCGATCTCTGCTCCCCTCCACAGCATGTGTTTTTCCCTGGTTCTCTCCCTCAGCCCCAACCAGTCCCAGCAGAAGACTGCCCCTCCCTGAGCCTGGTTCTGCTGGAGGTTTCTTCCTGTTAAAAGGGAGTTTTTCCTTCCCACTGTAGCCAAGTGCTTGCTCACAGGGGGTCGTTTTGACCGTTGGGGGTATTACATAATTATTGTATGGCCTTGCCTTACAATATAAGGCGCCTTGGGGCAACTGTTTGTTGTGATTTGGCGCTATATAAAAAAAAAATTGAATTGATTGATATAAAGGGAGTGGCTTCAGGACAACTCTGAATGTCCATGAGTGGCCCAGTCAGAGCCCAGACTTGAGTCTGATTGAACATCTCTGGAGAGATCTGAAAATGGCTGTGCACCAATGCTCTCCAACCTGATGGAGCTTGAGGTGCTGCAAAGGGGAATGGGCAAAACTGTCCGATAGGTGCACCAAGCTTGTGGCGTCATATTCAAGAAGACTTGAGGATGTAATTGCTGCCAAAGCTCCATCAACAAAGTATTGAGCAAAGGGTGTGAATACTACAGGTACATAGTAACATGTGGATTTCTTAGTTTTTATTTTTAATAAATTTGCAAAAATTTCAAGAAATGTTTCGGGTGTTGTGAGTAGAATTTTAAGGGAGAAAAAATAATTTATGCCATTTTGGAATAGGCTGTAACATAAAAATGTGGAAATCGTGAAGTGCTGTGAATACTTTCCGGATGCACCGTACCCATCCCCTGACTTGTCTGAAGAAAATATACCTGATGAATAATTTGTTTCATGTGTTGCAGGTATTGTTTTATATTTTTGTTTACTATGTGAAAGCATTTTTTTTTTTTTTTTAGTAACTTTGGCCAGTTCATTGAATAATATGAGACAAAATTGATTTGCTGTTTATTTTGAACATATGTTGAATGTGATGTAAAATTCCAGAAGGTGGTCCAGTAATTCTGAGCAGGACTGTATCTGTAGATGAAAGACCTGAGTGACATGAGTAGTGCAGTACCTCGGATATTGTTCATGGAGTGAGAGGACAATGCAGTGTGAGATTGGCCGGAGAATCGTCGCAGCAGGGGCGGTATTGCTTCCGCGTTAACAGTACTGTGTTGATGATGAAAAAGGAGTTGAGCCAAAGGCAAATCTCCTCGATCTACGGGTCAGTGTTTGTGCCTACTGTCACCTTGATCAATGAGGGTTGGGGTCATGAGAGTGAGGTGGAGGAGCTCGGTCTTCAGTGAGGAAATCGAGTAGAGAGCCGCTGCTCTTTCATGTTGAAAGGAGTCAGCTGAGGTGCTTCGGAGGATCTGGTAGGGATGCCCCCTGAGCACATCCAGCTGGGAGGAGTACCCTGAGGAAGACCCAGTACTAGGTGGTGAGATTATATCTCCTCACTGGCCTGAGAACGCTCGGTATCTCTCAATCAGAGGTGGTTAATTTGTCCAGGGAAAGGGAAGTTTGGGATCACCTGCTGGCGCTGTTGCCCCCGTGACCCGATCCCGGATAAACGGTTGAAGATGTATGTTTTTGTTCTCGGTTTATAAATAATTTCTGCTCTAAGCAGCTTTGCCTCACTGTGGAAAAAAAGCCTGACAGTTGACCGACAGATTGGCGAGACTACTTTGAAGTTGTCAAATTTCTGATTAAAAAAAAAAATCATAAAATATCAGCCAGAATGAAGAGTTAGTGTTTGTGTTAACCTGTGCAGTGCCATCATATGTGTGGAGAGAAGACATCCGGCCTCAGAGTGTAATTCATCCAGTGATTTGATTTAATATAGAACTGCAGACCTCTCTGTTAGCAGGTATAATGGCTACGTATAATCCGGTGAGATGACTGTCCTCATCGCTGTTTTTCACCGGGCAGCGGTGTTATCAGTCTGTTCTTCATCAGGATTTAGACGGTAATGTGCTCATTGTCTTTAAGGTTTACATGTTCCAGTTTATTTCACCAACCCATCAGGACATACTACTTCACCTGGGTGGGGGGGGGTGGTCTCCCGCCATTTCCTGTATTCATCCCAGTGTCATTGCATCATGCATCACCACCCCGTAATGCTCTGAGGTAAAAATGAACCCCTTGATGGTGCCTGGGTAACCCCTGACCCCCCCCCCCCCAATTGTTATGACTGAGTTAAGAAATATATTCATGCATATTCCATGCATGTTATGCGATTATTTGTTCATGGAGTCAAACATTCTTGCATGCATTTCATGATTGTCTGTGTTCTTTTATGTGTCTCTCTAACTTCCATCAGAATCAATGCTAAAGGCTTTAGGTTTACCCCTGCACGTAATCTGCCCGGCCCCCCCACTCTCCCCAGGGGCTGTGGTTTCATGCGGGTTTCCATTTCTGTACTGAAAATCTCCTTCAGGGGATTAGAGTACCTGTCTCCGACCCAGGCATCGAGTTGCTCCATTGTCTGCAGACTGGATTTGTGCTCCCAATCAATGTGCTAATATTTTTTGGGGGGGAGGTGTAGCTGAGCTTTTGTTGTTTAGATAATTCTCTTCAAAATGCTGCTGTTTGATAGTTTGTTTGATTAGTAATCTGACATAAATCCCAGTCAGACTGGAAAATCACTCAGGGCCCTTGGGCAAGGCTCCCAATTTGCTCCCACTGTGCCTTGCAAGGCACACATTGGTGTGTTAATGTGAGGCATCCCTGTAAAGCTCTTTGACCATAAAAGCACACTATAAATGCAGTCCATTTAGCATAATCATTCATTTTCTGTCACTGTTCCAGATCACATCATAGTGGCAGCAGGCCAAGCAGCTCATCCTACACTTCCCTATTTTCAGCTATGTCCATTTGGAGTGGAAAATAACATAACAATTACTTGTATCAAATACTGTAATATCAACAGCTGAGTGTTCAGTATTTAGTCTTATGTGTGCGGATGGCGTAGATGGGCTGTCAGTAGGCCACAGTTACTAGGTTGAATCTGTTCTATCCATTGAGGTTGTCATTGAATGGGACAGCTTCCAAGTCTTTCTTTCTTCGTTTTAGACTTTTTTTTGTGTGTGTGTGTATGTGTAGGGGCGGGGTGGGTACAGTGTCCTTGGAGGAGGTGTGGAGTAGCCACTTCATGACTGTCTCCCTCTTTTAAGAGTTCATGGATTTTGTGCATGTGCGTGCTCTATAGACTGCTCTTGGTTTGCTAAGCAACCATGTGTGGAGTGGGGGTGGAAAGGAAGAGAAGCACCTGGTCAGCAGACACAGACGTCCTGTCAGGTGACATCTGATCAGGTACATCGGTGCTCCCGATAAATGCTGAGACCAGTCTGGTTCCATCTGCAGGAATCTAAATCAGTTTATCTGAAATTCTGTGTCACTTGCACACTGAGGAATTTCATCCACTAAGAGAAATTCATACAATTATTTTAAGCCTTTGTATTCATTAGAGTGATGCCTGTTCAATATTATCCAGCATTTCATTTGCATCAATATGTCTGAAGTAGGCAGTTCTACAAAACGGCTACCGTGCAAGGATTCTAGTGAGGGAAGCCCCATTGGCACTCTAGAAGTTATCGGCTTCTGTGGGTGTGATTGGAGAAATTGTAGATATCACAACATTTGTGTGTTTCATCACCACTGACAGCTTTATAGTGGAGTACAGAAGGATTTTCATACAAGAGAGATCAGATCTACACTTGTATCTCTCATGTCCTTCTGGCAAAAGTCACTGAAATGTCACTTTTTTTCTTTTTAATAAGAAAAATCCTCTGTTCCAGTGCTGCAATGGTTAAAGGTTGCATTGTGCACATTTTTTCCAATCACAGCCACAGAAGCCTGTAAGTTTTCAGAGTTGTCTTGGTGGCTTTCCTCACTTGTTTTCTTCTTGCATTGTCACTCAGTTTTTGAGAACTGCATATGTGTACCATACGTTACCATACTGTTTTGTATGATGGAAATGAAGTCCAAGACCTACTCAGTGACTTGGAACTGTTCTTGTATCCCGCCCCTGACTTGTTAAAAGAAAACTGGCTGTAAAAGTGATGATTTAGTTGTTTATTTTATCTATATCATGAGAGATTCATTTTTTTACTGAGTTTAAAGAACCTTATTTTAAAAATTTTAATACCAAGAAGCCTAAATAATGATTGAACTTTTTTTTTAATTTAATTTTTTTTTTTTTTTTTGCAAAATTCAGACATGCAAACACTCAAGGGTTCATAAACATTCAAGCACCACTGTATTTGTATTTTTTTTTGCTGTTAAATGTATTTAGCTGTTTCTCCAAAGACACAGTAGAATATTTACAGATACAAATTATCTAAAACGGCTACAATTTCATTTTCTAACTAGGTTTTTTACTATTAGTATTATTATTATGCTTTTACTCTTTGGCCTGATTGCCTCAACCAGTTGTCTACACTCCTTGACCCCACTGTATCATGGTGCATTGAGATTCACCACTGGTTGTAGCTGCCTCACCTGCCACTGTGAGTTGTATGCCAAAGCGGGCACGCCCTCTTTGTCTGCCAGGCATTATACACCCTGAATGATTATGGTTTACAAAGCTTATTGGTCTGGTTCCGACCTGTTTATCCAGTTTACTTCAGAGATCTGAAAGCTGTTTATGCTCTGCACTCGAATGACATGTTATGTTTTCGTGTACCTCGTGTCCGCACTGAAGCGGCAAAGAATGGCCTTTGGTTTTTCAGCTTCCTCTGATTGGAACGTTCTCCAATCTGAGCTGAAACTGTATAGACTGACTTCTTTGAACACCTTCCAGTCTGTTTTACGAGATCGCGAATGGGACTCTTTTGCGCAATGTCTGTGTTTCTAAGTTTCAGTCTATTTGAGACCTTACATCGTTTGCAATGTTACTATGACCAAGATGAGTGAATTTTATTTATCACCAACCTCTTCATATTGATGTTAACCTGTCCACTATGACGTGGTGCTGCTGCCTTTCTTAGCTAGGTCCATCCTTGTAAAGATGTTTCGATCTCTGGGTTTCTACCTGGTTAAACAAAGGTTGTTGTTGTTGTTAATCTGGGACCTTACATCCAGGACATGCATCATTTTGGTCCTCTTCTGATACAATGCTCATCCTTTGGTTAGCACCCGAGCAAGATGTTTTATCTTTAGTATGCTGTATTTTGTCTGTTGGTTGTCTGTTGCCACTGTTATTGCACGTTTCTTGTTCACTGTGAAAATTCAGCAACAGGAGTTTGCTCTGTCTACCTGTGAAGCTCATTGTGTTGTTTTATGTAAGTGATTCATTTTTCTATACCTGCTTATTTCAGTTAAGGGAGCTGAAGCCTATCCCAGGAGTCATAGGGTGAGAGGCACGGTGCACCCTGGACAGGATGCCAGTCTGTTGCAGTATGTTGTTTTTTTTTTTTTTTCCTTCTTCTTCTTCTCCTTCTCTAATAAGACCCACATGCACAAATCACTGTCCTAACTTACGATACATGGAGCCATGAACGAATGCACTCTTTGTGGCCAAAAGAAATGAGCCAGTGAAATCACATCACTCTTAAATCACCATTTAATTGGCAGCATGGTGGATTAGTGGTTAACACTGTTGCCTCACAGCAAGAAGGTCATGGGTTCGATTCCCACCTGTAGCCTTTCTGTGTGGAGTTTGCATGTTCTCCCCATGTTTGCGTGGTTTTCCTCCGGGTTCTCCGGCTTCCTCCCAAAGACATGCAGGTTAAATGAATTGGAAACTTTATAATTTGTCCATGTCTTCCTTGTAAAAGAGATCTTGATCTCAATGGGACTACCTGGTTAAATAAAATTTTGCTCTCCCCCAATTTATTTTGCCTGAACGGAGTTAGGTGTGGATTAACTCTGCTTATTTACGCTCAATAAATGCAGCAGCCCTGCCAGTAGGAAAATATGACATTTATTATTATTATTATTATTATTATTATTATTAAATTGGGATAATCCAGTTAAATTTGGAAGTACCAAAAACCGATTCCACGTCAGTGTTCCCAGTGTGTCTCTAATCGGAAGATTTCATGCAGTTGAAAACCAGTTCTCTCCAGTGCGATGGGCCCAAATGGCGGTGGTGATGGTGGCTAGTCACGCTTCACCATCACCAAGGTAACAGCTGGTCTGAGGCCAAGCCTTCGTGGCTCAGTGACACGGTCGCTAAGGGAAACACACTTTAGTTTCCTGTAATATACCATCCCAGGATCACACAGGGCGGGTACAAAAGAACCTGCTGAACTGAGTGTGGCCTGCACACACTGTGCAGTAGGCGGGCCTGCCAGATGTGTGGGGGGTGATTATAATTGCACTGTTGCAGTGGAGAAAGTGAGCGTGCTCATTTTCCATTTACTGTAGTGGGGAATCTTTGTGTGCACTGAGATGTGCCAAACACAAGGTTTCTAAACACTGAAACTTGTTCAGCTGTAGGAAGTTGGTATTTGTCTGACTTGCTTTATGTTACACTCCTCAGATTAGGTAGTTGCGTTAGTTCACAGGCAAAATAACAATGACCAAATAAATAGATTTTTCAGTTTTTACTCTCTGTTGTTGGGAAGGTGTTGTGACACGGACCCACAACAGGGGGCGTTAATGAACGGACAATGGATAAGCCAAAAAAGTAACAATGTTGTGATCGCACAACGAAAGATAGACAATGACAGAGAATGTGGATCGTCAATCATACACAAGGTGATGTGTGGGCAGGCTCGAAGATAGAAGACGTCTGGCCAGCGAAGAGCCGGATCCCACACAGCTTCCACCGCCAACGGATCTGAAGTACACCGGAGCCACCAAGCCCTGCGCCCCAGGTGGCCACTGTCTTCAGCAGTCAGACCCGGTACTGCTGGCAGAAACAAAAACACTTAATGGTGGGTGTGTGTGTGTATATATACCCAGCAATCTTACAGAGCTTAATTTCCTCCAGAGGGAAACCTCCACCTCCAGACACAGAATCACCCGTGCAGCTCCTGTCAGTCACTTCCCTGGAAGGAGTGAGAGGCGAAGACGTCGCGCTCACACTATCCACCAATCCAGCTTCAGACTGTCACCACAGGAAAAACGGCTGCACACAGAACATATTCAGTCTCAGAAAAATCACAGCAGAGAAGGTTACCTGAATGGTAGCTGATTTCTCAGCGGGGAGGTGGAGTTGCAGTCCGGCTTTTATGGAGGATGTGGTTGATGAGTGACAGCTGGTGTTGATGATGTGTGACAGCTGTCACTCTCAGTCGGTCCAACGCCCTCTTGGTGCTTGGAGCCCGCACTCCAAGCCAGGCGCCATCTGGTGGTGGTGGGCCTCAGTACCCCTCCTCTTCAGTGGCCCACACACATCTGTCACATTTTAAGTGGTCAAAGGCTTATATGCACTGCAGCGAATTGTTTAGTTGGCATAATTAGGGGTTAATCATCAAATTTTTGGATGTATTTAAGGGCTTACCTGTAGAACTAGTGCCACATTGTGTGAAAGATTGATGGTACCCAAGCAGCTGTACGAGGATATTATAGAAAATGCAAGAAACTATTCAACCTTTATGTCATTGATGAAGCAAGCCCACATTAACACCCAGGAAATTAAACTTTTGTTCCAAAGGTCCATCACAATCCTCAGGATCATAACTAAAAACATGTTGGAGTTTGAGACATTAGATAGAAATGCAACATCACCCACCTTGAAGAGAGCGCTCCATCGTTTACTCCTAAAAGGAAGCGTTACTGTAGAATTAACATAAAAACAAGAAGGCACACTGATCAGACGCCACAGACCAGCGGCTCGTCCGTGGCGTACAGTTGGCTTCCTGCTGGCTCGATCACTTTGGTGGATAAATTATGTGATCTTCAGTGAAGCATGTTTTTTCTTCCGAAACTACATTTGGAAGTTGAAACAGGCAGCTGTTGCTGCTGTTAGCATGGTGCCACACTGGGCTTTACTGTTATTTGTAATAATAATAATAATAAATAAAAAATCCATTCACTTTCTAACGAGAGACCTGGAGCCTATCCCAGCGGACACGGGGCAGTTGACAGGGTTCACACCTAGATAGACCACTGGTCTTGCAGGGATGATGCATAATAATAGCTGATGATTGTAATACAAAACAGGGTACCAATTGTTTGGACACTTATTTCTCAATTTTTGAAAAGAAAACACAAATTAACTTGTAATATGACCCTTTTAACGTTATTTATGCTTTTCAACACAGGGCAGACTCGTCGCCTTTTAAAGTAATTGTTAATTGGTTTAATCATGGATATTGGTTGGAGTGAATAGAAGTAGCGGCTACATATGTGAGCATGCAGGTTTTGTGGGGAACAGTAGGTGATCCGGGGAGGCCTGTAGTGGATGTTGGGCTGGTTGGGGTCATTTAAGATGGTTGTGACTGGGCCGTGTCATTAGTGCAGAGTGTATATGGGAGGGCCGTGTTGGCAGCCTTGGAGTAAGTGAGATAAACAGCTCTTTTTGTTCCCTGCTGTAGTGTGGTGTGTGTGTGTGTTGGTTGGGGGGGGGTGCTGTACCCTGGTGGCAGACAGCCAACACCATTGATGGCACCAACTGTCACTGGAAGCCCCTCACTCTCAGCTGACATGTCCACTGAAGCTTGTACATGTGTGAATTTTTTTTTTTAGGTGTCATTTTGCAGGAGGGGTCCCCTCTTTTACCTTCTGTGCAGTCTGACGATGAGGGGACGTGCCCGTTAAATTCCACGTGCACGTGTGCCAGTTGTCTGTGTGCTAACTGGGTGAATCCCCTCCTGGTCACCGTGGTGGGATTTGTATTCAGCGCTCAGTCATGTGAAGCCGTCCTCCTCCCTCTTTTCTCATAACCACACGTGCACTTCTTCTTCTCTCTCTCTCTCTCTCTCTCTCTCTCTCTGTCTGTTACATTGAACCACCTGCAATCAGCGGTCAGACAGATCTCTGCTCCGTGTCGATTGGCTCCACTGAGAAGTAGGTGGGGCTCGCTTGAACACATCACACATACGTCCCAGCGTAGCAGGACTGATCCTCTCTCTCTCTCTCTCTCTCTCTCTCTCTCTCTCTCTCCATCCCCCTCTCACTCCGCCTTCACTACGTACGCCAGAGCTTAAGACTGCAACAGAAAACTGGTCCGGAAGGATTTTCCTCCTCCTGACACTGGAAGAGCAAAGACGCGAGTGAGTCGGTCATCTGCTGAAGAGGAGAGAGGTGTTACACAGGCAGGATCTGTTGGGGAGTACCTGACCCACAGTCTGCAGAGTGTGTAGGTGAGTGTGTGTGTGTGTGTGTGTGTGTGTGAGTTCACTGCAGGAGCAGCAGCAGCACTGCAGATATACCCCGACCAGAGGCTCTGCTCATCCCTCTCTCCCCTCCCCCTCCACCCTCCTCTTCATCTCCTCTCTCGTCTCTCTTTGAAGCATCCATATGCAAGTAAGTGGTGCGCGAGTGCAGAGATTACAGAGGTGCTGAGTGTAACAGGGCGTCTGTGACCACACCTGCAGCAGCTGCAGGGTGGACGCGAGGTGCGCCCAGTGCCGCCGAGACGCACGCAGCACAAATCAGGCTCGCCACTTTGAATTCTCGTAACTGCTTTCAAACAATCCTCCGTGTAGGTTTGCGAGCGGCTCTCGGAAGCAGTTCTGCGGACTCCTCCGGGACTGGTTCCTCCGCGTCCCCACAGGATAGGATGCTCGCCTCTGCGCCCTTGTGCTGAGGAGGCGTCGGCGAGCAGCAGTATGGGCGCATTGCTGGCCAGCATCCCCACCACCCCCTTCACCACCGATCTGCCACCGCCACGCTGCCCCCCACAGACGGGCGCCCCCCCCTAACGCCGCTGATGGGCGAAGACACTGACGCCACCCTGACGCTCAACCACCGCGGCTTCCTCCACGACCACAACTATGTGACTGAAGGTAAGCCGAGGAGAAAGTGTGCGAGTGTAGAATGTGTGCATGTGTGGTCAGACAAAACAAGCTTCTTGATTGGGTTGTGTGTGTGTGTGTGTGTGTGTGTGGTGTGTGTGTGTGTGTGTGTGGTGTGTGTGTGTGGTGTGTGTGTGTGGTGTGTGTGTGGTGTGTGTGTGAGCTCTGTGCTGATTGGTGCAGCAGTGAACACTCACTCTGGGATTTCAGTTCTTCCCGTCTTCGTCTCACCCGTCTTCCATGATTTTCTTCTACTTTTGGTACCTCACCTGTTATTTATTTTGTTGTGATTGTGTAACACAACTGCTTGTTGCACTACAGGTCAGAATCGGGTCCGTCCTGTGCTTGAATGGACGTGTGAACATTTCCAAGTCACTGAATATGTTTTGGAGTTCACTTACAATCAGTCATTAAAAAATACAGCACAATAAATCAGTCTGGAGTCTTCTCAAAAGCTAGTGAGGGAAGCCACCAGCCATCCATGATGGACTTTTAGGCTTCCATGTTGTGATTAGTGAAACTGTGCAAAGTGCAACTTTTGTCTGTTGCACACACCGGTTTATACAGCTTCATGGTGGAGTGGCAACCGAGAAGTTTTTCTAGAAAACAAACAAACAAAACAATGTTAAATTTAGCTGATGTTCAGCAGATGGAACATGGTAGACTTGACTATAGATTTGATCTGTTACTTTGAATAAAAAGCTGGTGGTGTAGCAGAAAACACTGCACAGTAACCAAGAACTCTTTCAGATTTGTTATGGGAGTTTTGGTGGCTTCCCTCACTAGTTTCTTTCTCGTACAGTCACTCAGTTTTTGAGAACTGCCTACTTCAAATAGATTTACCATATGATACATACTGTTTGTACTTCTTGATGATTGAATGACATCCAAGACATAGTGAGCACCTTGTATGGCAGCACCCTGACATCGGGGTGAATGTGAGGCATAATTGTAAAACGCTTTGAGCATTTGATGCAGATGGAAAAGCGCTATATAAATGCAGCCCATTTACCATTTATTCCTTAAATATCTAAACAGCATCTAATTGAAAGCTTACCAGCTAACAACCGGAACATCTGTTAGCAAGTTCTTCATGGAAGTGAAGCAAACTGATCGGACAACGAGCCGTCAGCAGCTTTCATATTCGGGCGACACTGTAAGATTATGTATATATATATATATATATATAATAGCCATATAATAAACAAATTAGTAACTTTGCTTGCTCGGTCTGTACAGGAATATCAGACCTCTGGTGTTTTCACAAGGACCTTGCTAACGCTCAGTCCGTACTGACGACAACTCGGTCAGATATTTCCCTAGACCTCGTGGTCAGTTAATAATCCTTTGTTATTATTGTGAAAATAATATGTATTGTTTGAAATCCTGATAGTTTGTCCAATAACTTATGGGATCTCAAAATCAAGGTACGATATATAAAAATGGTTGTAATTACTAAATGGTTAATGTGATATTTTTGTTACACTCCTTGAATTAAAGCTAAAAGGTCACGTGACGGGGCAGCATGGTGTCTTAGTGGTTAGCACCGTTGCCTTGTAGCAAGAAGGTCATGGGATTGATTCCCACCTGTGGACTTCCTGTGTGGAGTTTGCATGTTCTGCCCGTGTTTATGTGGGTTCCCTGCGGATGCTCCGGCTTGCTCCCACATCCAAAGATGTGCAGGTTAGGTGGATTGGAAACTTTAAATTATCCATAGGTGTGAATGTGTTTGTTTGTCTATATGTGGCCCTGTGACAGAGTGCTGTCCTGTCCAGGGTGGACCCCACCTCACGCCTCGTGACTCCTGGGATAGACTCCCTCCCGCTGTGACCCCAGATTGGAGTAACCGGTTGAAGATGAGTGAGCGAGTGAATGAGGTCACATGACGAGCACATTTGTGTTGGTTTACAGTCACAACTGCAAAAATGGTCCAAAAACTGTCCAATTACTTGTGGACCTGGCTGTACCTTTTAGTATATGCAGATGCATTTGTGTGTGCATGTCAAACACAGTAAGGGATTTGTTTTGTTTGTTTGTTTTTTAACAAATAGTAGGAAACATTTCTGAAGTATTCTCTCCTCATTACTTTGCATGTCGTATATGACATGGAGAGTCACACATGCCGCCTTTCTTGCTTTCTCTTTCTGATCAGCAAATTGCATAAAATCACATCGTGGATATTAATATTCCTTCATAGTATAAAACAAGTGGATTGTAACCTTCGACATGCACTACGTGTCCTCCTTGTGCTAATCTCAGTTACACCATTAATGTCGCCTGAGCACCAGCGTTCCAGCCTGTCTGCTCCAATCAGTTTCTTTCATTCGACTCATTGTCCGACACGCCTTTCTGGACCAGAACAGGGGATTATGATTTGTGGGTCATGATCGTATTGTGAGCTTATTTGTGATCCTTTTGCCTCTGCAAAAACGGGAAATACGTGTCCCGTGTCTGTGCTGAAGTGTCATTTCCCTCACACAGACTGAGCGCTGCCTGTTGAGTGAGTCAGTTATTTGTTGCAGAGACGACTGATGAGTTTGCATTTATTGGCCTCTGTGTGTCTGTTGTTTGTGCAGATGTTTGTCTGTGTTGTAGTTTGCATACGTCCTTGTGCCATTGTCCTTTCTGGGTTGAGGCATTATGATGAGTGAGTGGCAGAAAATTAGTGCTAACATCCATCTCCAAGCATCCATTATTGCCATAGTAACCAGCCCTGATGTTGCTTTTCACGCTTGGTCAATATGATTGACAGGTTGCCTCCACCCACCAATAATGGCATTATTATTAATTATTCCACACATCTCAGGAAGGCACAGACATTATTCAGGGTGAATTCCTGATCAGCTCATACTGAGGCAGACACACGGACACCTCCTGAAAATCGAACATTATAAGAGAATACAACCCCTGGCAAAAATTATGGAATCACCGGCCTTGGAGGATGTTCATTCAGTTGTTTAATTTTGTAGAAAAAAAGCAGATCACAGACATGACACAAAACTAAAGTCATTTCAAATGGCAACTTTCTGAAACACTCAATTCTGAGGAAAAAATTATGGAATCACTCTGTAAATTTTCATCCCCCAAATTAACACCTGCATCATATCAGATCTGCTCGTTAGTCTGCATCTAAAAAGGAGTTGGTTGTTCACAGTCAGCTGTGTCTAAACTCTGGACCAAATACAAACAACATGGGAAGGTTGTTAAAGGCAAACATACTGGTAGACCAAGGAAGACATCAAAGCGTCAAGACAGAAAACTTAAAGCAATATGTCTCAAAAATCGAAAAATGTACAAAACAAATGAGGAACGAATGGGAGGAAACTGGAGTCAACGTCTGTGACCGAACTGTAAGAAACCGCCTAAAGGAAATGGGATTTACATACAGAAAAGCTAAACGAAAGGCATCATTAACACCTAAACAGAAAAAAACAAGGTTACAATGGGCTAAGGAAAAGCAATTGTGGAGTGTGGATGACTGGATGAAAGTCATATTCAGTGATGAATTTCGAATCTGCATTGGGCAAGGTGATGATGCTGGAACTTTTGTTTGGTGCCTTTCCAATGAGATTTATAAAGATGACTGCCTGAAGAGAACGTAAATTTCCACAGTCATTGATGATATGGGGCTGCATGTCAGGTAAAGGCACTGGGGAGATGGCTGTCATTACATCATCAATAAATGCACAAGTTTACGTTGATATTTTGGACAATTGAAAGGATGTTTGGGGATGATGAAATCATTTTTCAATATGATAATGCATCTTGCCATAGAGCAAAAACTGCAAAAACATTCCTTGCAAAAAGACACATAGGGTCAATGTCAATGAGCAGATCTGATTTGATCCAGGTGTTAATTTGGGGGATGAAAATTTACAGGGTGATTCCATAATTTTTTCCTCAGAATTGAGTGATTCCATATTTTTTTCCTCTGCTTGGTCTAAAAAAGTAACCGTTACTGACTGCCACAATTTTTTTTCCTGATTTCTTTTAGTGTTTCTTAAAGCCAGAATGTTGCCATTTGAAATGACTTTAGTTTTGTGTCATGTCTGTGATCTGCTTTTTTTCTACAAAATTAAACAACTGAATGAACATCCTCCGAGGCCGGTGATTCCATAATTTTTGCCAGGGGTTGTATGTGCAGATTGTTCCACAGATCTGACCCCAACCTAAAGACACTTTACCTCGTGACCACACGGGGTAGTTACTGTATCTGTCACTCATCAGCACTACAATCCATCATCTGCTTCTCTGTCTCCATTTACTCCATTTACCCTCCACTCTTCCTCCATGTTTGCTCCGGACCCTGTCCTCCGCTGCATTTCCATTCCCCGTCCCTTCCCTCACTTCCTCCCTCCTGCCCGCTACTGAAGCGGTGCGTCGGTCATCCAGCAGTGCTCCCGTGGCTCAGACGCAATGTGCTTCTGTATGTATGCGTAAAGACTGAAGGGGAAGAGAACGTGCACATATTGTCTTCTTATTTATTTATTTTTGTCTTGACTCAAATGTCCATTTGTTTCTGTACACGCTGTCTTTTTGTGTGTGTGAATGTCTGTGTTTTTATGGTTTTTCTGCGTCTGCAAGCATTTTGAGTGTGTGTGTTTACGCATACATAGTATTTTGTGTGTAGATGGTCCCACGGGGATTCCCCTGGCCTTTAACTCCTACAGGGAGGAACGTTTAGCCTCCATCTATCTCCCGCTCCTCTCCTCCCTTCTTCTCTACATCGCTCCCTCGTCCGCCCCGTCACTCATTTGTTTTGTCCTCCTCAGCAAATGGCCTTGCATTAAGTGGTGGATATGGCTTTGGTTTTTAACTGTTGTTTATAATGACAGTCTGTCATATGTTCTAAATTTTCACATTTTTTGAACTTTTCAAATAAAACTAAATGATAAGCATTATTACACCATGTTAATATCATTGCTGTTGAGTTCAAGCAAGTGCTGTTTTTTCTTTTTTTACTACAAACAAACTAGCTTTGAAGTTAGATGTATTTTTTATTTTCCATTTTAATAATTAACAAAAGGGGAAGAGTTTATCACAGAGGAGCCTTGCGGTCCTGTAAATGGAATTAAAACTGAAAAAGATAAACATCACCAAACTGTATTTATTTAATTCAATTCAATTTAATCATCTTTGAATGCGCCAAATCACAACAAAAGCCGTCTCAAGGCGCCTCACACAGAACAATTCAATAAAAAATTAAATAAATGATTAAAAAAAAATAAAAAAAAATCAAATACATAATTAAAAACAGAAGTAAAACAATAAAACGGATAAAAAAAATAAAAACTATTCATAAGAAAGAGAATAAAAATGGGTTTTAAGCCTTGACTTAAATATGTCCACGGACTGTTCCACAGGGTGGGTGCACGATAAGAAAAAGCTCTTTGACCCGCGGACTTCTTCTTCACCCTGGGAACACAGAGAAGTCCCGCATCCTGCCACCGCAAAGCCCGGGCTGGCACGTAAGGTTCCACCAGATCAGCCAGATAAGATGGCGCCAGTCCATGAACAACTTTATAAGTCAATAACAAAACCTTAAAATCTGCTCTCACAGAGACAGGGAGCCAGTGTAACGATACCAAAATGGGTGTGATATGTTCAGACCTTCTGCTACGTGTCAGAAGTCTAGCGGCAGCGTTCTGAACCAGCTGAAGACTGGACTGTGGTAACCCTGAAAATAAAACATTACAGTAATCCAGTCAAGAAGAAACAAAAACATGAACCAGGGCCTCAGCATCAGCCATAGACAGGATGGGGCGGATCCTCGCTATGGTTTTGCAGATGGGTCATTCCATGTCAGTTCAACGAGGGCCTCACGCGCTTTGTCTCAGATTTTCTTCAAATTTTAATCAAATATTCCCAGACTATTCAGAACAACAAGTCTGAAGTTTGAGGTCTGTAGGCCAAGTAGTTTCTGAGATATGGCCAATTTAGTGTGCATGGGGTCTGCCGTTTTTTAAGGCAAAAAATTATGGCCGTCATTTCTGGAGCCATGTTCAAGGTAGAATATCTCAGCAAATAATGGACTTAGAGGCCTGGAAGTTTCTGTGGGAGTTGTCATGGACACCCAGAATTGGACTATAGTCAAACAACAGACATTGACACTAAACTGTGAAGTTTATGTATGCTCAAACTATGGAAGCTATTACATTGACTATTGCGAGCATCCAGGGGGTGTGGGGGTGGTGGTAGTGGACGTGAATATTATAAGTGGATAAGTGGCACATGCAGGTCATGCCGGCAGGCTTTGCCATGCCAGATCCATCTCGAGGTTCCGTCATATGCTCTTAAATAATTTTGGATCCTGTTTATGCCACTCTCAGAATATGTAAATTGCGGTCAGATGGCGCTCAGACCGCCGTCAAATAGGTATCCCATCTTGACGGTGCCCGGAGGGTTTTGAACATGTGCATTACACTCGGGGCCGCCAGCTGATGTTTGACCAACTATGTGGACTCTCGCAGTTGACTGTCAGAGCGTTTTGGAACTGAAACCCGACACTTTAAAGTTTTCGGATGTGCTCCGATTCATCATTCTGATGTCATTCAGCGTGATTCTGGCTATGTGTGACGGGGGTATTAGATTCAATTTAATTCCATTTATTTTTATTGCACCAAATCACACCAGAGCTGCCTCAAACCATGAGTGAAGGTCTAACCTTAGCCAACTCCTCTGGCAACAGTGGTAAGGAAAAAACTCCCTCTGGTGTTTTTGAGGAAGAAACCTCAAGCAGAACAGACTCCGCTGCTTATGGCCATTCTACAAATAACAGTCAATAAAAACAAAAACAACCAAAATAAATAAATAAATGCAGAGGGTACAAATGGCACCATCAAGTCAGTGAGAGATCTTTCGGCTGCTTCCTTGTGTGCCCTTGGGTTTGCCACAGCAGATCGGAGCTGGATTTGCATGTTCTATGAACGTCAGTAATTATATTATTCCAACAAAGTCCAAATCCTCAAAACTTGTCCAGTGAGGATTGTATGTGTTGCTGCGATTTGCAACATCGTCTGTGCTGTGCGGGTAGCACCCCATCCAATTGTTCAGTATGCAGCTCCATACAGTCCATGCAGGCCCAAACAGAGAGAGAAAGAGAACAGAATGCATCAGGCAGAACTACCAGCACATTAGTCTCAGCAACAGTAAATCAACAGAGAAGCAGAAAGGGTACTAATGGGATCACCCTGTGCGTCACTAATAAACCCAGAATGTAGATATATTGAGGCTGAGACCTGTTCCATTGTTAATAACACAAATTACAACAAGAGGAAAGACAGTTCAACACTACGCACATATATTAGTCATATGAAAGGGAAAACAAGTGAGTCTTTAGTCTAGACTTAAAAAAATCCAGAGAATCAGACTGTTTTATCTCTGCGGGTAGGTTATTCCAGAGAACAGGTGAACGATGAGAGAATGCTCTTTGGCCTGCTGACTTGTTTTTAACTTTCGGCACACATAGTAACCTGACAACACAGAACATGGGTCGGCACATACAGTTTAATTCAATCAGCAAGGTAGGGAGGCGCTAGTCCATGGATGAATTTGTAACTTAATAACAAAATCTTAAAATCAGACATCATGACAGTTGGTTAGATCTCCAACCCTACTGGCTGCAGAGATATCTTGTAAAATGTTTTGGACAATTATGACATAATTTCATAAAACATAAATGATGCTGTCATCACATCACTTATACCACATAATGACAAATGAGTAGCTAATTGATAAAGCTTTGATTCACCAATCTAGCCATGTTGGGTTTGCAGATATTGTGAAAAATAAATTTATTTGACTACATTTTTATATAGCTTTATTTCATTATTATGGCCACAGCAAATTGTTACCTCACTGAGTCTGGTCTGCTTGAGGTTTCTTCCTGTAATCAAGAAAGGCCAGAGGGAGTTTTTCCAAACCATTGTTGTCACTGTGCTTGCTCGGGGTGGGTAATGTTACGTGTGTGTGAATTTTGTTGTCTTTTGGCGCTTTATAAATAAATTGAATATATTTTTAATAACCTTGACCTTTGCTCAGTATACCAGGTCTATTAGATAAGAAAACAACACTTTTATTTATTTCGTGCGCATGCGTGAGTTTTTCCACACGTGTCGGTGACGTCATTTCCCTGTGGGCAGGCCTTGAGTGAGATGTGGTCCCGCCCTCTCGGCTGAATTCCTTTGTTTCACACGCTGCTCGAGACGGCGCGCGTTGCTTTATCAAAATTTTTTCTGGACCTGTGAGGAATATCCGAGTGGACACTATTTGAGAAATTCAGCTGGTTTTCGGTGAAAAGTTTAACGGCTGATGAGAGATTATGGGGTGTTTCTGTCACTGTAAGGACTTCCCACGGAGCGGGACGTCGCGCAGCGCTTCCAGGCGCTGTCATCGGCCTGTTTTAATTTAAGGTTTAATTCACCCAGGACGTCGTGAGAGAACAGAGAAGATTCAGAAGAGGCCGGCATGAGGACTTTATGCGGACATTCCACTGTTTAAGGACATTTTGTAATGAAAGACAAGCGCGCAAATTCGCCGAGTCGTTTCCGTGACGACTCGGTGAATCTGTGTGCGCCGTGACAAGAAAAACACCTCCGTGTTGAAAACCATTTGTAAAATTCAGGCGGCTTTTGATGGCTTTCATCAAGTGAGTGACTGAGAAATTGTTTAACAGCTTGGGCATGTTCCAACTTGCCCGTTAAGGTTTCCAACGGAGGTGTTTTTCCTGTCGCAACCCCCCGCGGTCGGGTCCGGCCCGACATGCGACTCTGCCCGCACGTTCTTTCATTACAAAATGTCCGTTAACAATGGAATGTCAGAATAAACGCCTCATGCCGACTTCTTCTTCTGAAAGTTCTCTGTTCTCTGACGACTTCCTGGGTCAACAGAGCCTGAAATGTAGAAGTTTTCAACTTGAAACGGTGAGACGCTGCCGCCTCGAAGCGCAGATCGCCATCAGGCGCCGTGGGCCGTCCTTACGGCGACACTACCAGACCAAAATCTCTCATCAAAATTTTTACCGAAAACCAGCTGAATTTATCGAATGGTGTCCACTCAGTTGTGCCTTACAGTTTTGAAAAAATTTTGATCAAACAAAGCAGCAGTCTCTGAGCCATTCCTAAACAATGAAAAAATCGACGAGAGGGTGGGCCACTCCTCACTCAAAGACTGCCCACAGGCGAATGACGTAACCGACAGGCGTGAAAAAACTCTCGCATGCCCACGAGGGTTCAAGCATGTCTGATGTAATCACACGTGATTCAAATCCATATGGTTTTTGAAAAAAATAATAAGGTCGGATACTTTTCTAATAGACCTCGTACTCCAAAAGTTAATCATCTCAAAACATAGAATATTCTTACCAATTTTGGTCAAAGTCTACTCACCTGTGTGTACACAGACAGACAGACAGACACACACACACACACACGTGAGTGTTTACTAATTATCCTGCTGCTCAGCTGATATCCAGAATAACCAGTAATTGAGCAATCAGTCACTGATGAAAACAGCTGCTGCTCACATACTTGTAGTGAAGTAAGCACTTATTCATTGTCTTTAACAGATGTTCCTGAGTGAAACTTGTATGCTTCGCTTACGTAATCCAGTGAAGTTCAGTTAACACACACACAAAAAAAATGTTGATTTCATCAACTGTCATTTCAAAAAGCAGTCAAAAGAATTTGATTTTGAAAGGAAAAAAAAGAAACACTGCAGATGTGGACAGACTCGTGTCTGCATGGCTCACTGACACACACACACACACACACACACACACACACACACACACACACACACACGCTATAGAGATACGACATGATCACAAACACCTGTAGGTTTAGTTTGGTGTGTACTCACTCCAAATATAGCGATGCAGTAACTAAGACCCTCCCCCTTGACACCCCCCCCCCCCCACCCCACCCCCCACCCTGCCCGGCCCTCCTCCCTTCTTATCCTTTTTGTCCTTCTCCCTTCTTTCCTTCCCTCCATCCTTGCTCCTCTTGCAGGGCTGCTCCTGGCTATAGCCTGAAGAGCTCCGCCCATCCTGTCCACCACCCCTTCTCCACCCTGGACTCCTCCCCCAGGATGTTGAGCCCCATCCAGGTCCTGTGCTCCGACATCACTACCCTTTCTCTGGAGCCCGAGCCGTTTGCCTCTTACACTGAAGGTGTGTGCTCTATCCTGTTTTATCTCGAAGGTCATGTCTGCATCACACACGGCCGTGTCCACGTGACCTGCGACGTGTGCAAAGCGAGAGTCTGCGCGCGGCTGGCTGTGTGTAGGCGGTGCGTGTTCACCCGTGTGTTTGAGTCTGGCTGATATAAATATCTCCATCACTTTTTCTGTCTGCCTCATCGTCTTTGCGTGTCTATTTCTGTACTTGCCTTTTTATTTCTGTGTGTGTGTGTGTGTGTGTAAGAGATTGATTTATTTAAATAGATTAGGCTAACCTGCACTGCACAGGAAAAAAGAGATTACATTTCACCATTCACAAGATGTTAACATGTAATAATTTTGGTTTTCAAAGCGCTTTGCTTCAGACGTGCACACCAACTAAGTCTTATTTTGTGTGGGAGGTTCTCATAAATTTGTCGAAAGGACAAATTGATATTTATCAAAAACCTTCCAGAATTCATCTTGGGACACTTTTCAGATAGGAAAAGCAGGATTATCAGCACTTTTCACACTGAGATTTGTGTGTGTGCGTGTGTGTGTGTGTGTGTTTTGTTGTGATTATCATTGTTTGTGTCTTTAATCATTTAGCTCACACTGCCTCCACTCCACTGTGCCATAGTGTGTTTAGAGAAACGGCAGTTTCCCCGCTGAGCCGGCCTGCAATCACTCGTCTCCACGTGAAGGCAGCAGTTTTTCCAGATAACTCCAAAACGGCAGGACAGGGATCAATTTGTCGTCTGCCTCCGGCGCTCTTGCCCATTGACTCCTTCTATCCTTTAAAGCTGTTTATTTCTATTCAAGGGTAATTGAGCGCACACACTCGTGCACCAGTGCTTAGGAAATGCACGCTGTGCTGCACACACATAAACACACTCTGATGCACTTGCACGACTCCTGCTGAGCGGTGGCTTCTACTCAATCAATCAATCAACTTTTTTCTTATATAGCGCCAAATCACAACAAACAGTTGCCCCAAGGCGCTCCATATTGTAAGGCAAGGCCATACAATAATTATGAAAAACCCCAACGGTCAAAACGACCCCCTATGAGCAAGCACTTGGCCACAGTGGGAAGGAAAAACTCCCTTTTAACAGGAAGAAACCTCCAGCAGAACCAGGCTCAGGGAGGGGCAGTCTTCTGCTGAGACTGGTTGGGGCTGAGGGAAAAAACCAGGAAAAAGACATGCTGTGAAGGGGGGCAGAGATCGATCACTAATGATTAAATGCAGAGTGATGCATACGGAGCAAAATAGAAAGAAACAGTGCATCATGGGAACCCCCCCCACAATCTACGTCTAAAGCAGCATAACCAAGGGATGGTCCAGGGTCACCCGATCCAGCCCTAACTATAAGCATTTTTTTTGGGGGGGGGGGCTGTGTTCTGGCTGGGCTTTAATGGAGCATGTTTACACCGAGCTGAGATATTAATAATTGGGACTGCAGGATGTCTGCTGGCTTCTCCATCACTTACAGAAAACCCATCCCCAACATCTTCCTACAAACTCATACGGACTCCTCGTCTCCTCTTTGCTCCCCTCCTCTCCTTCACCAGCGTGAGTGCCTCATTTCATTTTGCCGACACAGATGAGGACTCCTCTCACTGCGCACCGTGCACACTCCCCGTGGAAAATGCCACACTTTGATCATAGAGGCTGCTTGTCTTTGAAATGTCTCAGAGGGTGTTTGAGTGGTGTGTGTGTTGGTGTGTCTTTTGTGTGTTTTTTATGTGTCTCTGATTTTGCGTCATTCATTCAGTGGGTATAAAATATTTTCAGTGAGGATCACCTTTGTGAATTGGCTTGGGTGGGTGTGGGGGGGTGTTCAGGCGTCCCATCCACTTTGGGGTAGGGAGACTCACAAATGGCATTTTCTCAAAATGTGATGTCATTTCCTCAAAGCACTGCTTCATTTCCTCAGATTATTGCACAACTTCTTCAGAATGTGACAGGTTCCTCAAAACCTCACTCCTTTAGGATCTCACAGCTTTAGAACCTCACTCCTTTAGGATCTCACTGCTTTAGAACCTCACTCCTTTAGGATCTCACTGCTTTAGAACCTCACTCCTTTAGGATCTCACTGCTTTATAAACTCTCTCCTTTAGAACATCACTGCTTTATAAACTCTCTCCTTTAGGACCTCACTGCCTTAGAACCTCACTCCTTTAGTACATCACTGCTTTAGGACCTCATTCCTTTAGGACCTCACTGCTTTAGAACCTCTCTCCTTTAGGACCTCACTGCTTTAGGACCTCACTGCTTTAGAAACTCACTCCTTTAGGGCCTTACTACACTGCTTTAGGACCTCACTGCTTTGCAACCTCAGGTCACTTTCTCAGAGCTTCACATCAGGTCCTCAAAACCTCAGTTCTTTTGAACCTCACTCCCTCAGAATCTCATATCACGTATTTTAAAGCTCACACCACTTCCTCAGAATGTTACTTGACTTCCTTGGAACCTCACTTCCACAGACACTCATTACCTCAGAACCTCATGTCACTTCCTCAGAACCTCACGTCACTTTATCAGAATCTCACTTTCTCAGATACTCATGTCACTTCCTTGGAATGACATATGATTACTGAAGACTGTCGAGGGCCCGCATAGACATTGTGGGCCCATGGCTGTCAGTGTCTGGCATGTAGCCGTGGTGGCTAACCCAGGTGGTTTGACAAACTTCACACAACATAACGCATAACACAAACTTCTCTTATCTTGCATACATCACTTGCCTTCCTCTGGATCTTCATTTATCATCATTTCAGTTTTGTTGATGGATATATTGCTTTGTCATAGTAACAGTGATCTTCTTTTTTTCCTCTTCTTTCGGCTGTTCCCATTAGGTGTTGCAACAGCAGATCAATCATTTCAATCTCACCCTGTCCTCTGTATCGTCCTCTGTCACACCAACCACCTGCATGTCCTCTCTCAGCATATCCATAAACCTCCTCTTTGGCCTCCCTCTTCTCCACCTGCCTGGCTCCATCCTCAGCATCCTTCTCCCTATATACCCTGGGTCCCTCCTCTGCACATGTCCAAACCATCTCAATCTCACCTCTCTGACTTTGTCTCCAAACCATCACACTTGAGCTGTCACTCTATGTTCATTCCTATTCCTGTCCATTCTCGTCACTTCCAAAGAGAATCACAACATCTTCAGCTCTACCTCCTGACTTTTTGTTAGTGCCACCATTTCTAAGTTGTACAACATAGCTGGTCTCACTTGCAGATATTCTTCGGTCATAAATTGGACACCTTTCTCCACCCATTCCACCCTGCCTGCACTCTCCCCTTCACCTCTCTGCCACACTCTCCATTATTTTAGACAGTTGAGCTCAGGTATTTAAACTCATCTACTTTCACCACTTAATAACTGCTCTATGTGACTGGGCTCCCCCTCATTCACACTCATGTACTCAGTCTTGCTCCGAATGACTTTCCTTCCCCTTCTCTCCAGAGCATATCCTCCACCTCTCAAGGCTCGACTCAGCCTGCTCTCTCCTCTTACTACAGATCACAATATCATCGGCAAACATCATAGTCCATGGAGATTTCTGTCTGATCTCATCTGTCAACCTGTCCATCACCATTGCGAATAAGAAAGGACTCAGAGCTGAACACTACCCTAATACACTACCCTGAACTTTAATAATAGACTTCATTTCTTTTATTTTTCCCCAGAATTATAGCATACAGATACTAGCAAATCTGAATTAAATTGTTGCTGGTAAATTTCTCTCCACCATTCAAAGGCATACATGAAGTTCAGAGAAAGATGGGAAGTGAACTTTGCAACAAGTTATTGTAAGCAAAAACATTTTAATTTGGAATAAAAGAAGGAAAAAGTAACATTTTTACCCAGTTACCATTATTTCAAATTAGTGTTTCTGTTCCAAAAAATCTAAAGCTTCTGGTTTAGTGTTTATTCGCGTTATATCAGGTGTTTGTGGTTTTACTTTTTGTTCCTTGAACCGGTGTCGCCGACCAAACGGTCCCCACTGCCTTCACTGCACATGCGTCATTAGCCACGGTTCACTGATTGTCACCTCGTTTCTGCTTAAAACTGCACTCCAGTCATCATCTATTTCAGCAACAGATATCTGAATCTTTTGTACAACATTACAACATCATTTCCACATAATTTCAGCATTATTTTATCATAAAAGACTGATGAAGCGATCAGAGCGCCGTGGCTACACGAGCTGCTAGCTGATGCATTCACTGCGCAACGGGCATTTCAAAGCATCACAGAATATCGCCTTGTTTCTACTTAAAACTGCCTCATTTCTGCTTAAAACTGACTTTAGAATGACTTAAGAGGTGTTACCTTGTCATCTGATGGATAATAATCACATTAATCCATTTGATCGCTTTGGGTGAAGAGACTCCATCTCAGACGTGCTGCTGTGGTCAGAAATGACGTAGTGAAGGCAGGCGGACTGATTTTTAGGGGGGGGACTGTTCAGTCGGCAACACCGGATCAAAGCCTTGGTTGGTCATGCAGATTGCTGATGCATAACTGGCTTTTCTGTTTGAGTAAATCTTTGTGACATGAGTCCTGACAGCTTTGCTACCATCAGAACAGATTAAACTTGTGTTACACTTTGTTTTTATTCCCAATCTTTTGCACTTTCCCTGCAATGCCTGTAGGAACCACTGAAACTCCTACTGTGTGTTACTGTGTGTTACTGTGTGTTCTGATTGTGTGAGTGGGTGCGTGCACTTGCAGTCACAGTGTGTTCCCCCATCCCCTGCAGAGTGGCGATGAGTCAGGCCTGCTGATGCTAATGGGCCGTCTGTGGGAGAGACTCAACTCACATCCACACTTTAAGACTTCCAGCCTGATGTCCACATGGACAGGTGGTCCATCAGATACTTTCACATTACGTCAGCACGCCGGCCAAAGGTGCCTTTTGGAGAAAACCCAGAGCACTAATGACGCCTGTTTCTGCCGCGGTTGTTTGTGTTCTCTGTGGTTTGGATTTCTGTGCTGCTCTTCCAATACAGCAAGACAGATGGGTGGGAGATGTGTCAGTGTTCGTGCGAGGAAGAAATGCAAAAAAGATGTAGAGGATGAGAGAGAGGAGAGCTTTATTCAGCGATATTGTGCACGACGCATGTGGTTTTGCTTACCATAGCTCTTTCGCTGTGCCTAGTTGGCGGGGTGGAGCACAGTTTGCTCTAAGTGTTTGACAGTTGAAGATGCACAAATTCTGTGCATCATCACACAGTGGAGTTCATGCGTCAAGTGCAATGTGAGCTGCACATGCACGGGTCTGTGTGTAAGCGATGTCTTTAGCTCCTTCAGCAGAACCTGTAGGTGCAGCGTTAAGACACATAATAATTTTTTCCAGGCTCCCTCTTCGTGGGAGTGATGGATCTCACTTCCTCCTTTTCTAGACTGCCATATACGGTAAGCTGTTGTGAGTACTGTTGCTACTGGTTGGCTTAGCCTGTTACCATGACAACCCATGTTCACAAGAGGACCCCCCCCCTTTTTTTTTCTGTCATTCCCCATTCTTCCACCAGCGGCACCACGGTGTTCATTGTAGCATACAGCCAGGAGCAGAAAGCCATGAGGGAGGGAGGGAATGCTACAGACAGAGTGCATGAGGAAAATAAAGAGTGCATTAAGGAGGAAATGGGGCAAACGAAACCTAAATCAGCTTGTGCATTAGAGCGATTGTTGTCTGTGCAGCGAGTAGAAAGATGTTCAAAAGAGTAGAGAAGTCACAGGAGGTGAGCGGGGAGCAGGGTGAAAGAGGAGTCCCCATCTCCTTTCATCGGGAAATCCTTCTTTCAAGGCCACCACAAATTAGTCAAGGTTACAGGTTTCAATCACTTAAGCACTCAATAAATACACGGCCCACCACCACGCTCCCATTTCATTCGATTCATCGCCTATTGCTCTTCAAATCACAACTAATCTCAGTGGACAAAAGTGTTACCCAGAGTTAGAAGGTACTTTGATTTTCAGAGGTGGTATTTTTGAAGGCATTGTTTGGTCCACTTGTGTGAAGCATGTTTGAGCTTTTAGCTATTCAGTCATCTTCGAGAATGTTAGCTTAAATGCTGCTGTTGGTGAGAAAACTGATGGTACCACCTGTGAGTCAAATCCAGCACAAACCAGTGGAGGTTTGATTCATTTGAAGACCACCCCACTGAGCAGGTACATTAGTGGGGTAGGAGTTGGTGTTCCATTTCCTACCCCATCAAATGTAGTCCTGCCAGTATATTTTACTCTGCAAAATTTCCTGTGCGGGTTTGATTCCTGCTCACGCTGCCTGTCTGTGTGCTTACGCGGGTCTAGTCTGGGATCATGCGCTGCTATTGCGTGTCATTGCATCCATGAAACCGCCTTAAGGTGCTGGATGGCAACCGTCCAGACAGATAACTGGTTCATCCCTTTGTCACAAACTGAACGGTCCCCTCTACAAAATTGGTCCCCCTGCCTTCACCTGCATATGTGTCATTTAGGAGCTCCAGCAGCGATTCACTGATTATCACTTTGATTCTGCTTAAAACTGACTTTAGAATGATTTAAGAGGTTTTACTTTGTCATCTGATGGTTAATAACCACATTATTCCCTTTGATCAGTTTGGGTGTAGAGACTCAGACTCAGAGTCAGACTCAGACATTCTGCTGACGCGCTCTGATCACTCCCCCATCTTTTATTATGAAATAGTGCTGAATTTATGTGGAAATAATTGTTGTACAAAAGCTTCAGAGATCTGTCTCTGAGATAGATGATGACTGGAGTGCAGTTTTAAGCAGAAACGAGGCTCTGAAATGACACATGCGCAGTGAAGGCAGGGGGACTGATATTTAGGGGGGACCATTCAGTCTGTGACACTGGCCTCTTGAAAGTAACCATCTACGTATCTGCCATAGCTAGGTGAAACGTGGGTATCCCCTTGGCCTTCTCCAGCCATTAGGGTTCCTCAACACTAAAGCACCTGCGTGCTGGATCGTGCACAGAGAAATGGATGACATGGCCAGTATTTTCTAGCTGAGGCTCCCTTACAATGTAAGTGATAAGCCTCACGTGAGTCTCTCTGAGGAACCACTCATTTGGCAGAAAGACATCTCAGCAGTACTCAAGAATCCTCCAAAGATATCGGGTACCAAAACATCCAGATGTTGCCTTAGGTTACTAATTAGTATCCAAGTCCCACAACCTTATAGTAACGCATACTAGCACAGTGTAGACTAGAGGGCTGAACAGTTGTATTGCTGACTGTAAACGCTTTCTGCCTCTGAAACGTTTGTGTTAGTGAGCTAGCCAATGTTGATTCCGCGGCCTAGCTTTCACAGAAGTTCAGAGACATCTGCAAAGCTGAAATTATTGAAGGCTAAAACACACGTTAGCAAGCTAGTCGCTGCTAATCCTAATGTCTGTTATAAACACTGCGCTAAAGTGGGCTGCAGGAGTAACGTGCCAGCCCGTGTTGTTAGCTGCACAAACCTTGCTAGTGCCGCTGTACAGGGACGCTGATGTAAAGATGCAGATCTTCACGCATGACCCGACCTGTAAACTTTTTGAGAACACAATTACAGGGCATTTGATCGCTTGCAATTTGAAACTCTGTCGCTAGATGGCGATGGAAACTGTCATGTCACTTTAATGAAAATTAAATTGTTGTTGTTACCACTGTTTTGTTTTTTTAAATCATGATATCATGACTGTGACATTTAAGGCGTGGAGGTTGTAAGCACATTTGTGTGTTACCATGATAACGATAATGTGCAGTACAGGAGAGAAGCAAAAGGAGGATAAGTGTGCAGAATGACGGCGAGGAGATTACATGCAGCGTTAAACCAGATTCATGCTTCCTTTGTCACAGTATCTTATTCTGTCGTGTGATGCACGCCGACTACTGTGTCAGCAAATATGGATTAATAATGTTCTTCCTCTTCATATTGAGATTTGGGTCATCAGTTAGTCAAAGTGTGTGTGACACCAGTGTGAATCAGTCACCAATATGCAAAAAAATGTATTAAAAATGTTTGAAGTACACACAAGGCTGATACGTTGTGCAATGCATCTTTGTCCCGTGGTGATTTTTGTCTCGGTCGGGCAAGATGGGTGCAGGATTATTTAGGGGTGGTGGGGTAAAAGAATTTGTGGTAAATGTACACATTAAAGTAAAATTTAGCATGCCTACTACATTATTGTTCTTAATTCATATGCACATAGAACACACAATGAATAGCAGATAACAGTTATATGTCTGACATGGTACAAATGCAGATTTGTAAAGTTTGGGAAAACAGCAAAAGGCAGCTTCACTAACAATACAACATATGAACACGTTTCCATAAAATGTTCCATTTTTGTATATTACTTATGTTACATTTTAGTACCGTATAAAACAAGGCCACAATTTAGAACTAGAAATTGGGGGGGACAAAGTGCAAGGCTCGCAGGGCTGAAGCCCATAGGCTGGGAGTCTGCGGGCCGCTTTAGGCCCCCAGAAGCCAACAGTGTCTAGATAAGTTCAGATGCATTCTGAGCATCCAGAACAGTAATTTTAATGTTTTGAGAAGACCATAACGTGGACACCATTTGACTTATGCAATTTGAAACTGGGGATATAAGTACTTTATTCTGAGAATAGCTAGCATTGATTTTATTAACATCCTGGTGTAAATAAGGTATCACCACATGAAGAATTATAGGTTGTTTTCATTAAAAAAACAACTGCAGTGTGGTAAAATGTATTCATAAATATGAAAGAACAGGCTCTTAATAATTATTAACTATCGCATACTGTATTTTTTTTCTCAAGATTTGTTTTTGCATAAGTTTGAAAAAACAACAGATCATAAGTTTAGGATAAATTACTTTTCATGAATTTAATTTTTGAAGTGGCACTAATGACAACACTCATACTGAACATAATTTTGCTTACATAGACTGATTTTGGAGATCAAGCAATAATTGCAGATGGGCTTTCTGAGGTACCAGATAGTTTTTCTGATTTCCTTTTCTAACTTTCAGAATTTAGTAAATTAGCATATGGTCCATTGATACTTATGTGTAGACACTAGTCCCTAGAGGCTTTTTGGTTTCAAATCTGGGCAAATGCAGTCCCAGAAAATTCCAATTGTGACAAACAAGAAACAGGTGTTGTAAACAAGTCAATGCTGCTAAAAATACAAACTTGCAGAAACAAAGATATTATTCTGACATGGTTTGCACATAAGACTGGCATAGCATGTTTCAAGTACACACATATGTGTCAGAAGGTGGGGGGGACATACCGTATTCGGTACCCCCTGGTTGAAAAGGTGGGGGGGGCATGTCCCCCCTATCCCCCACTAAATTGCGCCCATGGTATAAAATTAAATGTCTAATGAGTCAATGGGAACTCGATGGGTCAAAAACAACAAGTGCTCTCATCTTGTTACTGTCAAAAGGAATATAGGAAGGACAAGATGTTTCACATCTGGTGAGCTTTGATGCACCAGATTATTTGAAAAAGCAGTTTTGTTTTGACTGTGTAATATCCCATAAACTCCTCTTTCCACCTGCTGGATCACTAACAGATTCTCAGGCAGTGATGGATTAATTGCAGCTGTGCTCGTCAGTAAGAAATTCTGTGCAGAAATGTACTAAATCTGAGAAATAAACTGTTTTTCCGATTGTTTTATGTTTTGTTTTTAAGAGCAGGTATGTTCTTAAACTCAAGCAACATGGACAGACCTCCACACAAGCCCACAAAAAGAGCTTTGTATGAATTTAGCCAAAGCAGAAAAAGAATGCGAGGGAGATCGCTGAGTTACGTAAGCAGCGAACAGGAACTGTGAGCAAGTTTACACTCAGAAATTTACAGAGTGAGAAAGACAATCGAGCAAGGAGCAAACACAGGAGAAAGAGAGAGTGAAAGAGTGTTAATGCACAGAAATGTATCAAATCACACTAACAAGTGTTTCTGACTGCTTTATACTATATTATTAAAGTAATAACATGGTCACAAATACACTCAACCCCACAGAAAGGTTCCTTTTTTTTTTTTTAAGCCAAAGCACTTTTTTCTAACTTTTTGTGTGATTAATTTATTGGCAAATGTCAATTTTCTGGTTAAGTTATGGTGGAAGTATTGAAATTCGTGGGGTGGGGGCAGGGGGGCTACAGCCCCATCAAGCTTCATACTACAGCAGTCTATGGCACTGTGTTTTAAAAGTAGCTCAGAATTGCTGAATATTTGCATTCATAAGTAAATATTACATGTTGATTAATTTACCTAATTTGATCTAAGCATCAGCATTGGATTCACTGAGATCCTTCAGCTGCAGATAAACAGAAAGTTAAAAGCTATTCTCTTACTTTCTCTGCCATTCCAGCCGATATCATCTCCACTGTTGAGTTTAACCACACAGGCGAGCTCCTGGCAACGGGGGACAAGGGCGGCCGAGTGGTCATCTTTCAGAGGGAACCTGAGGTTGGTAAATTCCCATGTCCTTACCTTCATGTAAACGCACCACTGCACACACACACACACACACACACAGTGTCTCTGCAGCTACAGTCCGCACTGAAAGATACGTAGCTGCTTCAGAGCATGTTGACCCCCAAAACATGGATCCGCTGCAAATCGTAAATATCCGCAAACTGTTCATAATTTTGCTGCAAACTATGAATAAAATATCACAAAACGTGATTGTCATTCATGGTATATATTTTCTTTCGGTTTAAGTAGTTTACGTGTCAAACCCTATCTCGTCAACGTCGATCTTAATTTCCATGAGCTATATGCGCACATTTACAGTTTGGCCTATGTTTTATTAACTGCACATATCACAGATCATTAGCTGTACATTCACATTACCTGTATACTGCTGTATGCTGTATTATTGTATGTACATTTTTAAATGTTTTCATGAAAAGAAATGGAATACATTTGCAAAATATAATAATTTTCTCTCAGTCATACTATTCATATTGCATGGTCACATGCATACGCCATATATCACAACGTATTGGAGGGCTAAAATTCACTATGTGATATATCATTCCAAGCAATAGCTGCACAAAATATAATTACTTTTTTATATAAAATATAATTATTATGTTGAAATGTGCGTTATATTAGTTTAATGTGAAATTTATATTCTTTAAAAACTAATCAGCAATGTTTTGAAGCAACTAAAATGTTCATAAGTCAAACATTTTAGCAGAAATTATCGTGTATTAATTATATATTCATAGGTAATAGGCTGAAGTGTGCATCTTTGTTTTACAGTCAAATAGAAAAATTCTAATCTATCTGAATGTTGATAGAACATTATAAGTAAAGTCAATTATTACATGACAGCTCTTATAAATGCTTTATAACAACTTAGTGAGTGACACACTCAATATAATTCATAAATATAATGCCTAACGCCATTGATATGATTGTGTATTTAAATAATATAACTGTCGATTTGGTATTTATCCGAATCATTAGGTACAGACAAAAGGCCTATGGATTGTTACATGTACAGCTAATATACGTATGTTTTAGAAAAAAAAAATCACACTCACAACATTACTGTACACCCATATAATTGTTATTATTATCATCATTGTGTAGTGTATATAACAAATGGACTGCATTTATATAGTGCTTTTTTTCATTTGCATCAGACGCTCAAAATGCTTTACAATGATGCCTTGCATTCACCCATACACATTCATACGTTGCATGTGTATGCTGCCAAGCAAGATGCTCACTAC
This sequence comes from Thalassophryne amazonica, assembly GCF_902500255.1. Lineage (NCBI taxonomy): Eukaryota > Metazoa > Chordata > Actinopteri > Batrachoidiformes > Batrachoididae > Thalassophryne > Thalassophryne amazonica. The sequence goes on from NC_047113.1 coordinate 27,913,316, forward strand.
ACACCGGGAGCAACTAGGAGATTAAGGTCCTTGCCCAAGGGCCCTTAGTGATTTTCAGGTTTTGAACCCAGGAATCTCTGGTCTGAAACCCAAAGCTTTAACCACGAGAGACCATCACCATCCCAACATGACTTAAATAAAATAACATAACGTGATTTTTTTTTTTGTTTGTTTTAGGTGTTGTCATTTATAAGCTCTGTTTAAGACTATTCCTCTCAGAATCACCAGGCATTTATAATCATATTAATTTTTTTACTGTCATTTTGTGTGAATTTGAAAAAAATGATTGAATTGAATTAAAATTTAATTTGAATTGTCTACTGAAAGAATGGTGCATGATATCATAGCGTTTCATAGTTTCGATTTTTCTGTGATATTACTTTGTAAATGTTATTTTGTCATTTTGGGGACAAACAGCTGACTCTTGAATTTTTTTTTTCTTTTTCAGAGCGATCTCTGATTTAAATACACATACGTACATACATACGTAGATATTCACTAGATCTTTACGACTAGGCATTTGATACATTTCTGATAAAATATATTAAATTATAATACGTAAATATTTCTCCTGCTTTATTGTCAGTTACGATTCTAAGCGTTCCACACATCGCAAATAGATAAATATGCCCAATGTGTGTATGTCTACTCCACATGCATGTTTCTCTTACTCAGGTGTGGCTTTAGCAAGGCAGAATAAATCATAAAATCAACAAAGAAATGCATGAGTTTTTGATTAATTTAATGTATTTTGGAAAATGTGTGCATTTTCTATCTTGTTCTTGTGTTTTGCTCCATTAATGATCAAAAATTATTTTATAGTGAGAAGAAATTCACGTTTTGTGAAATGTACGTTCACGTTTCGTGACATATTCACATTTTGCAATTCATGTTTTGCAGATAATTCAGAATTTGCAGCAGATTTGCGTGTAGGGAGTTAACAGTGTGCGCATTCGTGGTTGCACAGGGTCTGTGCAGTGTTTGTGCGTGTCATTGTTCATTCACTCATCCCTTCTTTTTTCACCACAGAGCAAGAATGACCCGTTCTCCCAGGGAGAGTATAATGTCTACAGCACCTTCCAAAGCCACGAGCCCGAGTTCGACTACCTTAAGAGTCTGGAGATCGAGGAGAAGATCAATAAGATCCGATGGCTGCCTCAGCAGAACGCCGCCCACTTTCTCCTCTCAACCAATGGTGAGAGACCACTGCTTTGGCACTTTTACTTGATGTTTTTTCTGACAAATTAGACCTGAACAGTCAAATATTTGTCTTTGCCAAAGTGTTAATATTCCAGATTTGCTAAAGGAGACCTGTGTGAAAGGATCGAGGATAAAAACAATTAATTTTCTGCAGTTTCTTTGAAAGTGGAGGATGATGTTACACTCTGACATCTGAGTTCTCAGTGTTCTCGACTTTAATACGTGTATGTCAGAACAAATTTCTGATTGTGATTGTTGGGTTTGACACCACAGATCATTAAGTCAGAAAGCAGATATTCCTTTGGCCAAAGAAAATGTTCCAGTGTGCACCCAGCACTTTGCTTCATATCTGATGCTTATTTGCTGTGCACGAGGGGCCACATCATGATTATATTGGAAGACCTATAGATGTGCTCTGAGTGCACAACTACTGATTTATGTCCAGTAAGTCATGTATTTTTTATGACTGGGGGACTGAAAAATGGAGGACCTGTCTCAGCACTTAGTAGAAAACATCTCTGGTGAAACACTTACTGTTATTTATTAAATATTGTTGGGAAAGTGTAGGAACACGGACCCACAACAGGGGGTGCAAATGAACGGACAATGGAGTAAGTCAAAATAACAACGCTTTACTGTTGTGAATGTGCACAACGAATACAACCAATCACAGCAATGGACAACAGTCAATTCACAAAAGTGTCGTGTGGGCAGGCTCGAAGATAGGAGACGCCTCTCCAAGGTAAGACCGGAACCACACGGCTTCCTCCGCCACAGGACCCCGGGAATACTGGAGCCGCCAAGTCCCGAACTCCCAGGTGGCCACTGCCTCCGCGTGTCGGACCTGGTACTGCTGGCGAGGAGCAAAGAACAGTTAGATGGGGGCGCGTATGCACCCAGGACTCCGAACAGCAGGAAAGGTACCTCCACCTCTCGTTGGAACAGTAATCCAAAAAACTAGCTCAATCCAAAAGATGCACTCTATTTGCTTTGATACGTTACCTCTCTGGTAGAAACGATATCTCGGCAAATGAGGTGGAGATGCCGTCCTGCTGATATACCTCCGTAGTGATTGGGATCAGCTGTCTCCGGTGATGGGTGACAGCTGTCATCCTGGCTGCTCCTGTAAGGCGGCAGCGCCCTCCGGTGCCTGGAGCCCGCACTCCAGGCAGGGCGCCCTCTAGTGGTGGTGGGCCAGCAGTACCTCCTCTTCAGCGGCCCACACAACAGGACCCCCCCCTCAACGGGCGCCTCCTGGCGCACGACCGGGTTTGTCAGGGTGGCGACGGTAGAAGTCGGCCAGGAGGGCCGGGTCCAGGATGAAGCCCTTCTTCACCCAGGAGCGTTCTTCGGGGCCGTACCCCTCCCAGTCCACCAGATACTGAAAACCCCGACCCATTCGTCGGACGTCGAGGAGCCGGCGCATGGTCCAAGCCGGCTCTCCGTCGATGATCCGGGCAGGAGGTGGCGCCGGACCCGGAGTGCAGAGGGGTGAGGTGTGATGGGGTTTAATCCTTGACACATGGAATACCGGGTGAATCCGCAGTGAGGCCGGAAGCCGGAGCCTCACTGCGGCGGGATTGATGACCTTGAGTATTTTGTAGGGGCCGATGTATCGTTCTTGCAGTTTCGGGGAGTCCACTTGAAGGGGAATGTCTTTGGTGGACAACCAGACCTCCTGCCTTGGACGATACGTGGGAGCCGGGGCCCGCCGCCGGTCTGCATGGTTCTTCGCCCTCGTCCGGGCCTTCAACAAAGCAGAACGGGCGGCACGCCACACCCGACGGCACTTCCGTAGGTGGGCCTGGACCGAGGGCACACCGACCTCCCCCTCAACCACCGGAAACAACGGGGGTTGATACCCCAAACACACCTCAAAGGGGGAGAGGCCGGTGGCGGACGACACTTGACTGTTGTGCGCGTACTCGATCCAGGCCAGGTGGGTACTCCAGGCCGTCGGGTGCGTGGCTGTCACACAGCGCAAGGTTTGCTCCATCTCCTGGTTTGCCCGTTCTGCTTGTCCGTTGGTCTGGGGGTGGTACCCGGACGAGAGACTGACCGTGGCCCCCAGTTCCCGGCAAAAGCTCCTCCAAACCTGCGAGGAGAACTGGGGACCGCGATCGGAGACGATGTCTGATGGTATCCCATGCAGACGGACGACGTGGTGGACTAGGAGGTCCGCTGTCTCCTGGGCCGTTGGGAGCTATCTACTACTATCGTGAGGACGACGGTGTTTCCCTGGGACGGCGGGAGACCCGTGACAAAATCCAGGTCGATGTGGGACCAGGGGCGATGAGGCACGGGCAGCGGCTGTAGCAATCCCGGTGTCTTACGGTGATCCGCCTTGCCCCTGGCACAGGTGGTACAGGCCTGGATGTAACCCCGGACGTCGGCCTCCAGGGACGCCCACCAGAAGCGCTGCCGGACGACTGCCACGGTTCTTCGCACCCCAGGGTGACAGGAGAGCTTAGAACCGTGACAGAAGTCCAGAACTGCAGCCCTGGCTTCTGGTGGGACGTAGAGTTTGTTCTTCGGTCCGGTTCCGGGGTCCGGGTCTCGTGTCAGGGCCTCCCGGACGGTCTTCTCCACGTCCCAGGTGAGGGCGGCCACGATAGCGGACTCCGGGATGATGGGTTCCGGGGGATCCGACGGCTCCGTTTTGACCTCATCTTCGTGTACCCGGGACAAGGCATCCGATCTTTGGTTTTTGGTCCCGGGACGGTAGGTGATCCGGAAGTCAAAACGGCCGAAGAACAGTGACCAGCGGGCTTGCCTGGGGTTCAGTCGCTTGGCGGTCCTGATATACTCCAGGTTCCGGTGGTCAGTGAAAACCGTGAATGGCACAGATGTCTCCACTCCTCAAGAGCCTCTTTCACCGCAAGGAGCTCTCGATTGCCGACGTCATAGTTCCGTTCGGCTGGGGTCAACCTGCGGGAAAAATAGGCACACGGGTGAAGGACCTTATCGGTCTTCCCGCTCTGGGACAGCACGGCTCCTATCCCTGAGTCCGAGGCGTCCACTTCAACCACTAACTGGCGACTAGGATCGGGCTGCACCAGAACGGGTGCAGACGAGAAGCGCCGTTTCAACTCCTTAAACGCGGCATCGCACCGATCCGACCAGGTGAAGGGAACTTTTGGTGAGGTCAGGGCTGTCAGGGGGCTAACTACCTGACTGTAGCCCTTAATGAACCTCCTGTAGAAATTAGCAATGCCTAGGAACTGTTGCAACTTCCTACGGCTTGTTGGTTGGGGCCAGTCTCTCACCGCCGCAACCTTGGCCGGATCAGGAGCGACGGAGTTGGAGGAGATGATGAACCCCAGGAAGGACAAAGAAGTGCGGTGGAACTCACACTTCTCGCCCTTCACAAACAGCCGGTTCTCTAACAACCGCTGCAGGACCTGACGTACATGCCGGACATGAGTCTCAGGATCCGGAGAAAAGATGAGTATATCGTCTAGATATACGAAGACGAACCGGTGCAGGAAGTCCCGCAATACGTCGTTAACCAAGGCTTGGAACGTTGCGGGGCCGTTTGTGAGGCCGAACGGCATGACCAGGTACTCAAAGTGACCTAAGGGGGTGTTGAATGCCGTCTTCCACTCGTCTCCCTTCCGGACCTGAACCAGATGATACGCGTTTCTAAGATCAAGCTTGGTAAAAATCTTGGCTCCATGCAGGGGCGTGAACACCGAATCCAACAGGGGTAACGGGTATCGGTTGCGAACCGTGATTTCGTTCAGCCCCCTATAATCGATGCATGGACGAAGTCCGCCATCTTTTTTACCCACGAAAAAGAAACCTGCGCCCATCGGGGAGGTGGAATTTCGGATCAACCCGGCAGCTAACGAGTCCCGGATGTAGGTCTCCATTGATTCGCGCTCAGGCCGTGAAAGGTTGTACAGTCTACTGGACGGGAACCCACTGCCTGGAACCAAATCGATGGCACAATCGTACGGACGGTGGGGGGGGAGTGTGAACGCCAGGTCCTTGCTGAACACGTCGACAAGGTCGTGGTACTCCACCGGCACCGTCCCCAGATTGGGCGGGACTCTGACCTCCTCCTTAGCTTGGGAGTCGGGAGGAACCGAGGAACCTAGACACACCCGATGGCAGGTCTTGCTCCACTGAACCACTACCCCGGACGGCCAATCAATCCGGGGATTGTGCTTCAACATCCAGGGAAAGCCTAAAACCACACGGGAAGTGGCCTGAGTCACAAAAAACTCGATCACCTCCCGGTGGTTTCCTGACACCACCAGCGTTACAGGTGGTGTCTTATGTGTGATCGGAGGGAGCAGGGAGCCATCTAGTGCTCGAACCTGCACAGGCGAGGTAAGCGCCACCAGAGGGAGCCCTATCTCCCTGGCCCATCTGCAGTCCAACAGATTCCCCTCAGAGCCCGTGTCCACCAGTGCTGGGGCCTTCAGGGTTAAATCCTCATACAGGATCGTGACTGGGAGTCGTGTAGCAATGTGGGTGTGTCCCACGTGAATGTCTCGGCCCACCCCTAGCCCAGTCTCTAGGGGCGGGCGTTGGTGTTGTAACCGCTCGGGGCAGTCTCTCACATGGTGCTCTAGTGCACCACAAACAAAACAAGCTCCATGGGCCCGTCTCCTCTGTGCAGCTGGTGCCCTAAATGTTGCCCTACTTGTGTCCATAGCTTCGTCAGTAGGGGGAGCTGTGGCCCCACGGAGCGCAGGGGCCGTGGAGCGTGGGGAAGGCGGAGCGCGGTCGGAACCGGAAGGGAGAGGGACAGCGCGTGCCCGGCCACGCCCTTCGTCTCGTTCCCGTCGACGTTCTTCTAACCGGTTGTCCAACCGTATGACAAGATCGATAAGCCCGTCTAAATCCCGCGGTTCGTCCTTAGCCACCAGGTGCTCCTTGAGAACCAAAGACAGTCCGTTTACAAAGGCGGCGCGGAGGGCAGCGTTATTCCAGCCGGATCTCGCAGCCGCGATGCGGAAGTCGACTGCATAAATTGGCTGCATAAATTCTCTATTGGCTTTGCTCAAAAAGTAAATGAGTCCACCCACCACTTTAATCATATCTTAGATCTTGTTCTGACTTATGGTATGGAAATAGAAGACTTAACAGTATTCCCTGAAAACTCCCTTCTGTCTGATCATTTTTTAATAACATTTACATTTACTCTGATGGACTACCCAGCAGTAGGGAATAAGTTTCATTACACTAGAAGTCTTTCAGAAAGCGCTGTAACTACGTTTAAGGATATGATTCCTTCTTTATGTTCTCTAATGCCATATAACAACACAGTGCAGAGTAGCTACCTAAACTCTGTAAGGGAGATAGAGTATCTCGTCAATAGTTTTACATCCTCATTGAAGACAGCTTTGGATGCTGTAGCTCCTCTGAAAAAGAGAGCTTTAAATCAGAAGTGTCTGACTCCATGGTATAACTCTCAAACTCGTAGCTTAAAGCAGATAACCCGTAAGTTGGAGAGGAAATGGCGTCTCACTAATTTAGAAGATCTTCACTTAGCCTGGAAAAAGAGTCTGTTGCTCTATAAAAAAGCCCTCCGTAAAGCTAGGACATCTTTCTACTCATCACTAATTGAAGAAAGTAAGAACAACCCCAGGTTTCTTTTCAGCACTGTAGCCAGGCTGACAAAGAGTCAGAGCTCTATTGAGCTGAGTATTCCATTAACTTTAACTAGTAATGAGTTCATGACTTTCTTTGCTAACAAAATTTTAACTATTAGAGAAAAAATTACTCATAACCATCCCAAAGACGTATCGTTATCTTTGGCTGCTTTCAGTGATGCCGGTATTTGGTTAGACTCTTTCTCTCCGATTGTTCTGTCTGAGTTATTTTCATTAGTTACTTCATCCAAACCATCAACATGTTTATTAGACCCCATTCCTACCAGGCTGCTCAAGGAAGCCCTACCATTATTTAATGCTTCGATCTTAAATATGATCAATCTATCTTTGTTAGTTGGCTATCTACCACAGGCTTTTAAGGTGGCAGTAATTAAACCATTACTTAAAAAGCCATCACTTGACCCAGCTATCTTAGCTAATTATAGGCCAATCTCCAACCTTCCTTTTCTCTCAAAAATTCTTGAAAGGGTAGTTGTAAAACAGCTAACTGATCATCTGCAGAGGAATGGTCTATTTGAAGAGTTTCAGTCAGGTTTTAGAATTCATCATAGTACAGAAACAGCATTAGTGAAGGTTACAAATGATCTTCTTATGGCCTCGGACAGTGGACTCATCTCTGTGCTTGTTCTGTTAGACCTCAGTGCTGCTTTTGATACTGTTGACCATAAAATTTTATTACAGAGATTAGAGCATGCCATAGGTATTAAAGGCACTGCGCTGCGGTGGTTTGAATCATATTTGTCTAATAGATTACAATTTGTTCATGTAAATGGGGAATCTTCTTCACAGACTAAAGTTAATTATGGAGTTCCACAAGGTTCTGTGCTAGGACCAATTTTATTCACTTTATATATGCTTCCCTTAGGCAGTATTATTAGACGGTATTGCTTAAATTTTCATTGTTACGCAGATGATACCCAGCTTTATCTATCCATGAAGCCAGACGACACACACCAATTAGCTAAACTGCAGGATTGTCTTACAGACATAAAGACATGGATGACCTCTAATTTCCTGCTTTTAAACTCAGATAAAACTGAAGTTATTGTACTTGGCCCCACAAATCTTAGAAACATGGTGTCTAACCAGATCCTTACTCTGGATGGCATTACCCTGACCTCTAGTAATACTGTGAGAAATCTTGGAGTCATTTTTGATCAGGATATGTCATTCAAAGCGCATATTAAACAAATATGTAGGACTGCTTTTTTGCATTTACGCAATATCTCTAAAATCAGAAAGGTCTTGTCTCAGAGTGATGCTGAAAAACTAATTCATGCATTTATTTCCTCTAGGCTGGACTATTGTAATTCATTATTATCAGGTTGTCCTAAAAGTTCCCTAAAAAGCCTTCAGTTAATTCAAAATGCTGCAGCTAGAGTGCTGACGGGGACTAGAAGGAGAGAGCATATCTCACCCATATTGGCCTCTCTTCATTGGCTTCCTGTTAATTCTAGAATAGAATTTAAAATTATTCTTCTTACTTATAAGGTTTTGAATAATCAGGTCCCATCTTATCTTAGGGACCTCGTAGTACCATATCACCCCAATAGAGCGCTTCGCTCTCAGACTGCAGGCTTACTTGTAGTTCCTAGGGTTTGTAAGAGTAGAATGGGAGGCAGAGCCTTCAGCTTTCAGGCTCCTCTCCTGTGGAACCAGCTCCCAATTCAGATCAGGGAGACAGACACCCTCTCTACTTTTAAGATTAGGCTTAAAACTTTCCTTTTTGCTAAAGCTTATAGTTAGGGCTGGATCAGGTGACCCTGAACCATCCCTTAGTTATGCTGCTATAGACGTAGACTGCTGGGGGGTTCCCATGATGCACTGTTTCTTTCTCTTTTTGCTCTGTATGCACCACTCTGCATTTAATCATTAGTGATCGATCTCTGCTCCCCTCCACAGCATGTCTTTTTCCTGGTTCTCTCCCTCAGCCCCAACCAGTCCCAGCAGAAGACTGCCCCTCCCTGAGCCTGGTTCTGCTGGGGGTTTCTTCCTGTTAAAAGGGAGTTTTTCCTTCCCACTGTAGCCAAGTGCTTGCTCACAGGGGGTCGTTTTGACCGTTGGGGTTTTACATCATTATTGTATGGCCTTGCCTTACAATATAAAGCGCCTTGGGGCAACTGTTTGTTGTGATTTGGCGCTATATAAAAAAAAATTGATTGATTGATTGATTGATTGATAAACAGCTGCGCTCCGGCGCCCCTGTCTCATTGACAGTAGCACTGTTGAAGCGGTTTCCGCTCTATTAGGGTGATCGAACACGGTTCTGAGCCCCCTCACAAACCCATCGTATGTCAGAAGGAGCCGTGAATTCTGCTCCCAGAGCGCTGTAGCCCAAGCGCGTGCCTCACTGCGAAGCAGGTTTATGACATAAGCTACTTTACTAGCATCTGTCGCGTACATAACGGGACGCTGTGCGAAGACGAGCGAACACTGCATCAGAAAATCCGCGCACGTCTCCACACAGCCTCCGTACGGCTCTGGAGGGCTTATGTATGCTTCCGGGGAAGGAGGGAGAGGTCGTTGAACAACCAGTGGAACGTCAACGTTACGCACAGGATCTACGGGAGGGAGAGCCGCAGCGGCGCCCGGAGGGCGCGCTTCCACCTGCGCGGCGAGAGCCTCCACCCTGCGGTTCAGGAGGACGTTCTGCTCGGTCATGAAATCCAACCGAGTCGTGAAAGCGGTGAGGATCCGCTGCAACTCACCGATTACCCCTCCCGCGGACGCCTGCGTGTCCTGTTCTTCCATTGGCCGTTCAACAGCCGGTTGACGCCCCTCGGGATCCATGACGTTGGCCGAGATATCCTGTTATGACTGGGGGACTGAAAAATGGAGGACCTGTCTCAGCACTTAGTAGAAAACATCTCTGGTGAAACACTTACTGTTATTTATTAAATATTGTTGGGAAAGTGTAGGAACACGGACCCACAACAGGGGGTGCAAATGAACGGACAATGGAGTAAGTCAAAATAACAACGCTTTACTGTTGTGAATGTGCACAACGAATACAACCAATCACAGCAATGGACAACAGTCAATTCACAAAAGTGTCGTGTGGGCAGGCTCGAAGATAGGAGACGCCTCTCCAAGGTAAGACCGGAACCACACGGCTTCCTCCGCCACAGGACCCCGGGAATACTGGAGCCGCCAAGTCCCGAACTCCCAGGTGGCCACTGCCTCCGCGTGTCGGACCTGGTACTGCTGGCGAGGAGCAAAGAACAGTTAGATGGGGGCGCGTATGCACCCAGGACTCCGAACAGCAGGAAAGGTACCTCCACCTCTCGTTGGAACAGTAATCCAAAAAACTAGCTCAATCCAAAAGATGCACTCTATTTGCTTTGATACGTTACCTCTCTGGTAGAAACGATATCTCGGCAAATGAGGTGGAGATGCCGTCCTGCTGATATACCTCCGTAGTGATTGGGATCAGCTGTCTCCGGTGATGGGTGACAGCTGTCATCCTGGCTGCTCCTGTAAGGCGGCAGCGCCCTCCGGTGCCTGGAGCCCGCACTCCAGGCAGGGCGCCCTCTAGTGGTGGTGGGCCAGCAGTACCTCCTCTTCAGCGGCCCACACAACAAATATACTACAGAAACCTTGTATACAAAAACCTTTTTTTTAAATCCTTAGGGTCTTGAACTGTTTTTGAGATGTATAATTTGGAGAGTGGTAGACCCTCTTTTATTAATTTTTTCCACCTCTAATTGTATTTTTAATCTTCAGATTTTTGAGTTTTACAATTTAAGAAATGTACCATATTTTCCGGACTATACGAGGTCTGTTAGAAAAGTATCCGACCTTTTTATTTTTTCAAAAACCTGATGGATTTGAATCACGTGTGCTTGCATGAGCCAACCTTGAACCTTCGTGCGCATGCATGAATTTTTTCACGCCTGTCGGTTGCGTCATTTGCTTGTAAGCAGCCTTTGTGTGAGGATCGGTGGAGTCTCTCGTTGTTTTTTCTTTGCAAGGAAATGGCGGAACAACTGGAGCAGTGCGACTGCATCAAATTTTTCCACAAACTGGGCGACAGCCAGGTGGAAACCATTCGGATTATTCAAACGGCTTTCGGTGACGATCCTCTGGGCATCACACAGATTAAGGAGCGGTACAACCGGTTTAAAGACGGCCGCACAACGGTGGAGAGCGAGCCACGCTCCGATCGGCATCAACATGCTGAAACGACCGGATCATTTCCAAAGTGAACGCTTTGGAGATGTGGGACCGTCGTGTGATTATCCGAGAAATTGCAGAAGAGGTGGACATCAGCACTTTTTCGGCACATTCCACTGTGACAGAAGATTTTGCCATGAAAAGAGTTGCAGCGAAATTCATCGGCACGAAGCTGATGGCGCAGCAAAAGCGCCACTGTGTTGAAGCCTCACAGGACATGTTGTGGCATGTCCACCTCGTCCACAATTTCTCGGAAAGTCACACAACTGAAAAGCCACCGAAAGCCGTCTGAATGTAATTAAACTTTTGAAAATTTGGCTCATTATTTAGTCATAATATAAACAATAATTTCACAACCAGAAGAAAAGAAGAAGATTGATTTTGTTGTACGAGGCAGAAAAATACAAGTAAAGTGCTTCTTGTCACCACTGAACAGACAAACATAGGTGATGAAAATATGTAGTGCGATTAAACATTTGATTTGAAAACTTGGCACGCAATTTATTGGTGACACATTGGGAATGTTTGGTGGAAGAGCCTGTCCAGACAACCTTCAACTCATATGTCTGAAGAAACGTCTCCCAGATCCTGAGGGAGGTCAGGGACATGGAAGCAGAGTGGTCCACGTTCAAGGCCTCCATTGCCGAGATAGCTGCTTTGAGCTGTGGCCATAAGGTTGTCGGTGCTTGTCATGGCAGCAACCCAAAAACCTGATGGTGGACTCCAGCGGTAAGTAGGAGAGGCCGAAGGTAAGAAGGAGGCCTTTCATGTCTGGTTGGCACAGAGGTCTGGAGCCTCTGTGGTGGCTGAGGCAAAAAGATAAGCATGGGAAGAGTTTGGAGAGGCCATGGAAAATGACTTTTGGTCAGCCTCAAAGCAGTTTTGCCAACCATCACGTGCCTCACGAAAGGGAGGCACTTCGTAGCCCAGGATGTGTTCAGCAAGGGAGGAAGACTGCTCATCTGGACTGAGGATATTATCAGGCAGTGGAAAGAACACACTTTGAGGATCTCCTCAACCCTACTGACATGCCCTTCACCGAGGGGACAGGGATGGAAGACTTGGTTGGAGCTGCTGCCATCACCTGAGCGGAAGTCACAGAGGTAGTCAAAAAACTTCTTGGTGGCAAGTCGCAGACAAGATTTGTCCTGAGATGCTGAAGTCTCTGGATGTTGTTGGGCTGTCATGGTTGACATGCTTATACACTGTTGCATGGAAGTCAGGGATGGTGGTCCCCATCTTTAAAAAAGGGGAACAGAGAGTGTGTTACAATTATAGAAGAATCACACTTCTCACCCTCCCTGGGAAAGTCTTTGTCAGCGTACTAGAGAGGAGATTTAGACAGTTAGTCGAACCTCAGATTCAGGGGAAGCAATTCAGATTCTGTCCTGGTCATGGAACAGTGGACCAGTTCTATCCTCACAGGGATACGCTGCACCAGAAAGTATTCACAGCACTTCACTTTTGCCACATTTTATGTTAGGGCCTTATTCAAAATGGAGTAAATTCATTTTTTTTCCATCAAAATCCTACACACAACACCCCACAATGACCACATGAAAAAAGTATTTTTATTTGTGCAAATGTATTAAAAATAAAAATTAAGAAATCAGACGTACATAAGTATTCACATCCTTTGCTCAATATTTTATTGATGCCCCTTTGGCAGCAGTTATAGCCAGATCTTCTTGAATATGATGCCACAAGCTTGGTAAACGCATCATTGAGCAGTTTTGCCCATTCCTCTCCAGAGATGTTCAATTGGATTCTGGTCTGGGCTCTCGCTGGGCCACTCAAGGACATTCACAGAGTTGTCCTGAAGCCACTCCTTTGATATCTTGGATGTGTGCTTAGTGTCATTGTCCTGCTGAAAGATGACCCGTCGCCCCAGTCTGAGGTCAAGAGCGCTCTGGAGCAGGTTTTCATCTAGGATGTCTCTATACATTGCTGCATTCATCTTTCCTTCAATCCTGACTAGTCTTCCAGTTCCTTCCACTGAAAAACATCCCCACAGCATGATCCTGCCACCACCGTACTTCACTGTAGGGATGGTGCCTGGTTTCCTCCAAACATGACACCTGGCATTCATGCCAAAGAGTTCAATCTTTGTCTCATCAGACCAGAGAATTTTGTTTCTCATGGTCTGAGAGTCCTTCAGGTGCATTTTGGCAAACTGCAGGTGGGCTGTCATGTGGCTTTTACTTAGGAGTGGCCTCCATCTGGCCACTCTACCGTACAGGCCTGATTGGTGGATTGCTGCAGAGATGGTTGTCCTTCTGGAAGTTTCTCCTCTCTCCACAGAGGAATGCTGGAGCTCTGACAGAGTGACCATCAGGTCCTCGGTCACCTCCCTGATTAAGGCCCTTCTCCCCCGATTGCTCCATTTAGATGGCAGCCAGTTCTAGGAAGAGTCCTGGTCGATACGAACTTATTCCAGTTACGGATGATAGGGCCACTGTGCTCATTGGGACCTTCAAAGCAGCAGAAATGTTTCTCTACCCTTCCCCAGATTGGTGCCTTGAGATAATCCTGTCTGAGGTCTCCACACAATTCCTTTGACTTCATGATTGGTTTGTGCTTTGACATGCACTGTCAACTCTGGGACCTTATATGTAGACAGGTGTGTGCCTTTCCAAATCAGGTCCAGTCAACTGAATTTACCCCAGGTGGACTCCAATTAAGCTGTAAAAACATCTCTAAAAATGATCAGTAGAAACAGGATGCACCAGAGGTCAGTTTTGAGCTTTATAGTAAAGGCTGTGAATACATGTGATTTCTTAGTGGGGTGTTGTTGTTGTTGTTGTTGTTGTTGTTGTTTGTTTGTTTGTTTGTTTGTTAATTAATTTGTTAAAAAAAAATCTCCCAAAAAATTTTTTTTCACATTGTCATTATGGGGGAAAAATGAATTTCATCCATTTTTGAATAAGGCCGTAACAGCACTATGTGAAAAGAGTGAAGCACAGTGAATACTTTCTGAATGCACTGTATTAGTATTAGAAGGGTCTTGGGAGTATGGCCAACCAGTCTACATGTGTTTTGTGGACTTGGAATAGACATTTGACTGGGTCCCTTGGGGTATCCTCTGGGGGGTGCTGCAGGAGTATGGGGTAGCAGATTCACTGCAACATGCGATCCTGCCTCTATATGACCAAAGTAGGAGCTGTGTCCACATTCTTGGCATTATATCAGATAGTAGAGAAGCTTGAATCTTCGACTGGACTGGGTTGCTTGATGTGAGGACGTTTCGCTTCAAATCACAGAAGCTTCCTCAGCTAAAATTCTTGCTCTGGTAGTCTGACTTCTGTCTTGACTCTTGTAGAGAAGAATAAACCAGAAGCCAACAAAAGCTGGAGTTTTTTTAACCTAACCAGACCCCACCTACCGAGAGGCTGACTGCTATAGGCTAGTGACTAAACAATAGCTCTAATTAGCACCTATTGTGCTCTAGTTAGCACTCTCCTAATGACAGGACGGAAGCCTCCCCTGATGGCTCCCTTGACAACTCCCTCCTGATGACGTGAATGACTCATTACCATGAACAAAAGACTGAAACTGCTTTGACCTGAGTACCACATTGTAAACAGGGGACAAAGCGTGTCTGAGACCCGCTCCGCGGTTAAGGCTGGGTTTCAACTGTTTTACAAAGAACTGGGATTTTGTGCTGTCTGAAGAATGTCAATGCATCTTCAGACAGCACAAAATCCCAGTTTACTTTAAACCAGTCAACACCTTGAGACAGAAATTAGTTCACCCTAAGGACAGGATCCCTAGTTACAAACAGAGCAATGTAGTGTATCATATCAGATGTCAGGAAAACTGTAATGAACACTACATAGGTGAGACAAAGTAACTTTTACACAAGAGGCTATACCAGCACCGCAGAGAGGTCGCCAGTGGACCTCCATCTGCAGTTCATCTCCACCTGAAAGACACTAACCACACGTTTGAGGACAAGGAAGTTAAAATCTTAGCCAGAGAGAAGAAATGGTTTGAGAGAGGTGTCAAGGAAGCATTCTTTGTAAAACAGTTGAAACCCAGCCTTAACCGCGGAGCGGGTCTCAGACACGCTTTGTCCCCTGTTTACAATGTGGTACTCAGGTCAAAGCAGTTTCAGTCTTTTGTTCATGGTAATGAGTCATTCACGTCATCAGGAGGGAGTCGTCAAGGGAGCCATCAGGGGAGGCTTCCGTCCTGTCATTAGGAGAGTGCTAACTAGAGCACAATAGGTGCTAATTAGAGCTATTGTTAAGTCACTAGCCTATAGCAATCAGCCTCGCGGTAGGTGGGGTCTGGTTAGGTTAAAAAAACTCCAGCTTTTGTTGGCTTCTGGTTTATTCTTCTCTACAAGAGTCAAGACAGAAGTCAGACTACCAGAGCAAGAATTTTAGCTGAGGAAGCTTCTGTGATTTGAAGCGAAACGTCCTCACATCAAGCAACCCAGTCCAGTCGAAGATTCAAGCTTCTCTACTATGGAAACCACCTGGACAACTGAGAGCCTACACAGAAACATTATATCAGATCTGTTTCCGGTGAGTGCTGAACTCCGCCAGGGCTGTCCCTTGCCCCCAATCCTGTTTGTGATGTTCATGGACAGGATTTCAAAACGCAATCAGGGACTGGAGGGTGATGAGTTTGGTGAACTCAGAGTTTCATCTCTGCTTTTTGCAGATGATGTGGTTCTGTTGGCTTCATCAGGCAGTGACCTCCAATGCGCACTGAGCAAGTTTGAGGCAGAGTGTGAAGTGACTGGGATGTGAATCAGCACTTCCAAATCTGAGACCATGCTAATCTGTTGGAAAGCAGTGGATTGTTCTCTGGGTCAGAGGAGAGTTATTGTCCCAAGTGGAGGATTTCAAGTACCTCAAGATCTTGAATATGAGTGTGTGTAAGTTGGAGATTGATTGACAGATTGGGGCAAGTTCTGATGTTTTACAGACACTGTGTCACACTGTTGTGGTGAAGACGGAGCTTAGCCGTAAGGCAATAGCTCTCAATTTACCAGTTGATTTACGTGTCTATCCTCACCTATGGTCATGAATTTTGGATTATGACTGGAAGAATAAGATCGCGAATACAAGCGGTGGAAATGAGATTCCTCCCTCGGGTATCTGGGCTTACACTCCTAGACAGGGTGAGAAGCTCAACTATCCCAGAGGGACTCTGTGTAGAGCCGGTGCTTCTTCACATAGAAATGAGCCAATTGAGGTGGTTTGGGCACCTGGTATGGAAGCTCCTTGCCCCTCTCCCTCGGGAGGTCTTCCAGGCACATCCAACCAGGATGAGGCACTGGGGAAGGTATCGGGCACGCCGGAGAGATTGTATTTCTCAGCTGGCTTGGGAACACCTTGGAATCCCCCGGGAAGAGTTACAGGACTTGGCCGAGGATAGGGAAGTGCGGGATGATCTGCTTGCTCTGCTGCCACAGTGACCCGGACCCGGATAAGCGTTGAAAATGAATGAATGAATGAATGACAAATACTGCATAAGCGATCAGTAGCTATTGAGCTCATTTTTGTGAGTGTACAAGGCACAAAACACCAGTAAATTGCTTCTCGTCAGCACTGAACACACAATCTCCTCCTCCTGGCCTCCGTCTGTCTGTGGGAGATGATGGTGTAGCATCCAGTATGTTTTTTGCTTTTTTTGTGTTCGTCTCCCCCCCCTTTTCAATTCAATTTCAATTTATGTCATTTATATAACATCATATTACAACAAAGCTGCCTCAAGGCACTTCACACAAGTAAGGTCTAACCTTATCAACACACGATCATAGGTGAAGTAAACATGCAATGTAATTAAACCTTTGAAAATCTGATCCATTATTTATTTATAATGCAAGCACTTACCCTAGACTTGGCTTGCTGACCTGCTGTTGCTGTTCTCATCTCACACAGTCTAAACAAGTGTTCTGCCGAGTAGTATGAAAGCTATTTTCCTCTTTTTATTCCAGAGTATGGTATTTCAGTTTGAGAGCATGTTTTCTGATGTTTACTCATTCTTGAAGACACAGAATGTCTCTCATTCAGATTTTCTTCTTGTTTTACGGCAGTTGACATGCAGGTTAATGGTGCGTTACCACTACCTTCTACTGCAGTATTTTTTTCCATATATAAGTTGCTTTGGAATGTAAGCCGTCACGTTCCAAACTCGGCATGGTGGATTAGTGGTTAGCACTGTTGCCTCACAGAAAGAAGGTCCTGGGATCTGGGATTTCTGTCTGGAGTTTGCATATTCTCACCATGTCTGCATGGGTTTTCTCTGGGTGCTCTGGTTTCCTACCACAATCAGAAACATGCCCTAGGGGCCAAAACAAAAACAAAACACCACTTAAAGTTTGGAAAATACAATATAATGTTGTAGTTGTGGCACTAACATAAAGACAGGTGACAGAGCTGAAGATGTTGCGATTCTCTTTGGGAGTGAGGAGGATGGACAGGATTAGGAATGAATATATCAGAGGGACAGCTCAGGTTGGGACAGTTTGGAGACAAAGACAGAAAGATTAGACTGAGATGGTTTGGACATGTGCAGAGGAGGCACCCAGGGTACATAGGGAGAAGGATGCTGAGGATGGAGCCAGCATACAGGAGGAGAAGAGGGAGGCCAAAGAGGTTTATGGATGTGCTGAGGGAGGACATCCAAATGGTTGGTGTGACAGAGGAAGACGCAGAGGACAGGGTGAGATGGAAACGATTGATCTGCTGTGGGTGACCCCTAACGGGAGCAGCTGAAAGAAGTTGTAGTTTATTGTCAACAAGCACTTGCACTATCTCTCCATCATCTCTGTGTCTCCTCCTTTTTTATCTGATTGGTAAATGATTGTGCCTGTTTGACAGATAAGACCATCAAGCTGTGGAAGGTGAGTGAAAGAGATAAACGGCCAGAGGGATACAACCTGAAGGATGAGGAGGGTCGTATCAAGGACATCTCGACTGTCACCTCTTTGCAGGTATTTGTCTCTCTGTCTGATCACATTATGCACTCTAGTACAATAATGTTTTGGACATAAAGTTGATTAAAAATGTAACTGGGTCAGTGGGGAATGATGTCGCAAAAATAGGTCACTGAGAGAAAAGTAAATGTGTATTTGTCCATTTTAGGTTTTGTGTCTTTCTGTTGGATGTTTGATTTTTCAAGATGTTCCAAGCAGCAGCCGACTGACTGAATCAAACACTTCCCAAAACTCAACGTAGGCTGCAATGAGCTAGAGTGCGGTCAGTGGTTGATTTCTTGGTTGTGAAGAGCTGCTGAGCATCAAGCAACTGGACCTGGATCTTAAGAACAACCTTTGCAAGCACCTTTTTCGGTTTATTCCCATTTGGTCTACTCCTATTTTGTCTACACTGAAATTCCCATTTTGCCCTAGGCAAAATTCCTGTTTGGTCTACTCCCATTTGGTCTACACTTATTTTGACCACTATTCCCATATCGTGTATTCTTAGTTTGTCTACTACCCAAAAGTGTTGAAATTTTGTAATAAAATTTTGTTAGAGGTGTGAAGTGATTTGCTAAGGTGTGATATAATTATCAGTCACGTCTGTGTGTTTAATTATTACTCAAAACTTAATCAAAGGATCACCTTTGACACCTGACTCCCAAAATATTTAACATCTGAAATGTCATATTTTGACATAATAAATGTGATTTCTCATTTTAATATAAAATTTAAAAAATGGTGTAATAAATATTATAAATACTTAAAATGTGTCGTTGTCATTTAGGACATAAACCGTGAAAAATAAACATGAAATAATAATTTTTAAAACCCGTACTTTTAGACAAAGGTAGGTAAAATGGGAAAACTGTCAAAATCGGGTGTAGATGAAATGGAACGTAGACCAAATGGGAACTTACCCATTTTTTTTAGCACAAGGAGTAGTGACAGGCCAAGGTCACAATTTGGGGGCAAATGCTTAGAGTGGCTGTTCAGAGTGAGAACTTTTTTTGTCCACAGTGAGGACTTTTTATCTGACCCTCGTGGTACAAAATGGGCTATTTGAGCATTAACTTTCACTTTTAGAATTGAATTAGGTTTTAGTTCGAGCTAGGGGTTGGTTTTGTTGTGTTACAGTGGATAAAGTTGGGCAGCATGGTGGCTCAGCAAGAAGGTCATGGGATCGATTCCCACCTGTGGCCTTTCTGTGTGGAGTTTGCATGTTCTCCATGTGTTTGCGTGGCTTCCCTCGGGGTGCTCCAGTTTCTTCCGACATCCAAAGACATGCAAGTTTAGGTAGATTGGAAACTTTATAATTATCCAGGTCTCCCTTGTAAAAGAGATCTCGATCTCAATGGGACTAACATGGTTAAACAAAGGTTAAATTTGATAAAAAATTAAAGTTAGGACATTCTCAGTGTGAATCCTCACAGATGAACAAGAGTGTTCAATTAAATAAGACTGTGCTTATTTGTGTTTGGGGGTGGAAGTCACAATTTCCACGTGTAAAGAAACATGTAACTCGATACAAATGACTTAACGCATCAGTGTGTCAATTTGTAGATGCTTCTTGGTGACAAAAAGAACAAAGGGTGTCCATGTGTGTGAGAGTGCGTATGTATGTTTCTTACTTTGCTGTATGCAAATAACGATACACGTTAAAGCTGGAAAAAAATAAGTAAATTGGGGATCAACACAACAATGCAAATAACACAATATAAAAGTACTGATGGAATGTAAATGAACTCGCATTAAAAACAATAAAGATGGATCCTGTAGCCGTGCACTGAAATGGCACTTAGCTGTTAAAGTGTGCTTTTCTCAATTAAGATACTAATTCATGTCACAATAAAATAATTTCAGTTGATTCTGCTGCCTGTTGTGTTCTGACCATCTGTTAATCTGTCACTTCATCTGTATTGTTCTGGTCCATCTGGCTTTACAAGTACAGGATGAAGGAAGTAACTGGCATCCCATCCCAAAATAGGACTTGCTTCTCTTTCTTCTCTTTAAATGGTAAATGGATTGCATTTTATATAGCGCTTTTCCATCTGCATTAGACGCTCAAAGCGCTTTACACATCAATGCCTCACATTCACCCTGATGTCAGGCTGCTGCCATACAAGGTACTCACTACACACCGGGAGCAACTCAGGGATTAAGGACCTTTCCCAAGGGTCCTTAGTGATTTTCCGGTCAGGCTGGGATTTGAACCCAATGCTTTAACCACTAGACCATCACGTCCCCTAATTTATTTCTACATACTTTGGACAGTTGTTCTTTGACTGTCCCTTTGCCACTGTAGCATCATAAATTTCTCCATCGTGGGACTAATGAAAGACTATCTTGTCTTATCTTTACCCTCAAGGTGCCGGTGTTGAAGCCGACTGATCTGATGGTGGAGGTGAGCCCGAGGCGGGTGTTCGCTAATGCCCACACTTACCACGTCAACTCCATCTCCGTCAACTCAGACTATGAGACCTACATGTCAGCAGACGACCTGAGGATCAACCTCTGGCATCTGGACATCACCAACCGCAGCTTCAGTATCCTTTATTAGTTACACTATAGATGAATGTGAGAAAGGCACGCAGGATCTTGCACATGCATGCAAACGTGCACACACTCATAAAAGCAGGAGCCGACTATTTAATGTCATGGAAAACGGATAACTAATGCTTACATTAAGACGCGCTCAATAATCATTGCACGCACACACGCGCACATTTGCAACACAAACTCCCCCATTCCAAAGCGCACTTTGTAGTGTAAAAAATTCACAAAGACCCACGGCGGAAGGGGAGGGCAATATTATTCTTGAGTAGTGAAAATGCAGCTTAATGAATAATTCAAAGCCGGTATAAATATTTCAGCCTCTTTTCTGAATTCTAATCCAGCTCAGTAGGACACAGAACACTCACATCTCAAACGCAGACGAGATTTATAATATTAAAATTGATCTGAAGATGGAATTACTTTTCTCACAGCAATTCCCTGCACAAGATAAATTTCTGTTTTATTTATTTATTTATTTTGCTGTAAATAAATTCACATAATGCTGGTTGTTTGCGCATTTACACAGATGTATAGTTTTCTTTTGTATGTGGATCTGGGGTCTGGCCAGATAATGTGCATGAATTTAAATACAGGCAGTAAATCAAGTCACTGAAATGATGAAAGAGCTGAATAAGTATTTATTCTGCTTTGCGGGTGTGCAGGTTAACACTGCTGCAGTCTGCAGGGGAACCAAGCTGAGTGTTGTTTCCCTGAGCGGCATCACTTTGCCTCAGACATTGTGGACATCAAACCGGTCAACATGGAGGATCTGACAGAAGTGATCACAGCGGCGGAGTTTCACCCCCACCACTGTAACCTGTTTGTTTATAGCAGCAGCAAAGGCACCCTGCGACTCTGTGACATGAGAGAGGCGGCGTTGTGTGACCGACACTCCAAATGTGAGTAACCATGCTGAGAGAAGGCAAGCAGATGTACACATGACCCGTATCTGTGGTAGAGGCTTTGAAATGTCTGAACATGTATTAATATCTGCAGCAAACAGCTGCTGCTGCAAAGGCCTCCGAACGCCGTCAACTTCAGTTCAAAGTTTATCTTCCTGGTCAAATGCACCATCGATGTTATTTGGTGTATGATGCGTTAAAGCTGTACAGCCATTCATATTTAACAAAACCTGACAAAATTTGGTTTCTGCTGAAATCCAAGCATTATAATGTCGGTTTATTTTTGAAACGTGACAAAATTACATCTAATTTTAAAGGGTAAATGGACTGAATTTATATTGCGCTTTTCCATGTGAATCAGAAGTGCTTTATATTGATGCCTCACATTCCAACAAAGTCTCACGCCGTTTCGTGATGATTTCATGAAAAGTAAATTACTCTTAGTTCATGATAGTGTCATGAAAAGTGCCACGTTTTTGCAACAGGAGCACAATTTCATTTTGTGACGGTATCGCCAACCGAACGGTCTCCCCTAAAAAATCGATCTGCTCTGCCTTCACTGCACGTCATTTCAGTGTCAGCAGTGATTCACCGATTATCACCTTGTTTCTACTTAAATCTGGGGGCCAATCAGAGCGCACCAGCAGCACGTCTGAATCTGACGTGCTGCTGCTGCGCCTACGTCATTTCAGAACGTCTGTTGCGACTCACCGATTGTTTCCTTTTTAAAACGGTCTTGTTTCTGCTTCAAACTGACTTTAGAATGATTTAAGAGGTTTTACTTTGTCATCTGATGGTTAATAATCGCATTGTTCCCTTTGATCACTTTGATTGTAGAGACTCCGTCTCACACGTGCTGCTGTGGACTGAAATGACGCATGCGCCGGGAAGGCTGGGTGGACCAATTTTCCGTTTTTAGGGGGTCGTGTGCCTTAATTGAGAGAGTGGTGACATGACGAGTCAAAAAACTGGTCAGGTGACTCATGGTGTCATCTTGGGTTCAAAATACTGTTCGATGTTAATCTGTCTGCATGTAAATCCAGCTATTTTATTTATTTATTTGCTGAAAATGTCTGGTTGTTGTGCATTTAGATGCACAAATTGACACAACAAGGGCTTCAAGATGTACAGATTCCCTTCAGATCCGAACAGAAGAAAAAAAGTTTGGATAATAAAGTCAGCCGTGTGGGATGGAAGCAGACATCATCGTCAAAGCTGACAATTGAGAGGTAAATTTATTGTTCAGTCCCATGTACAGTAAAACTCAACTAAACCGTCATTGTATAAACCAGATATTCACAGTCACCGGACAAAAAAAGTCCCAAAGTTTTTGTATTGTTTTCCATATAATAAACACCGTATATAATGGATTTTGTACAGCAGATTTTTACTCACACCTTAAACCCCTCACATGTGGGACCTGGAGTCATTTCCATGATTAAAAGCCTGACCATTTTTTTTTTTTTTCACACCGTGCTCAGACTCAGAGCTGCAGCCTGACGTGCACCTGTTAAATCAGACACAGCAAAAGGCTGTGATTTGACACTTTTCTGCTTTCACTGCTTCCTCTGCCATCATTTCTCAATAGTTTTTACAGTGTGCACACTGATTATATTTTGATAATGGATCAAAAACATACGGCAGAAAAAAATTTTCACAGTTAATTTTACCCCGGTCATTAAATGAGGCACGTGTCCCAATTCAGGATTCCCCATAGATGTTCGGCGCCTCCTGAATGTAAGTAATCTGTTATATACATCGGATCGCAGTGTATTTCCATTAAAAACCTCGAGCAGTCTGAACGTGCAGAGGTACAAATTAAAGTTCAGCGCTGACATGGCCGATTTGAGGAAAGTGGGACCGGAGTCATTTCCGTGATTAAAAGCCAGACTGTTTATGTTTTCACACTGTGTTCAGACTCAGAGCCGCAGCCTGATGTGCGCCTGTTAAATCAGACACAAAAGGCTGTGATTTGACACTTTTCTGCTTTCTATCCTTCGTCTGACATCATATTATAACAGTTTTTGCAGTGCGCACGCTGATTAAAAATGGATCTGAAAAGTCCGCTCATTTACAGCACAAAGTCGGTGATAGAGGAAATTGTACAGCTTACCTTTGTTTTGGAGGTGATGATTGTAGAAAGAAAAGCTTGTTGAGGGTCAAATTAGTCCACAATAAAGCATACTGTCACACACATCATTGCATGACATGGAGTTAAAGACCAGCAGCTGCATAAATCAGGCTTTAAATTAAGTGTAAATTTATGTAAATTTGATAGCTTAACTATTTTTATATTTATTTTGAGAGCACATGTACCTGGATGTGTTGCTGTATGTGGTTAAATGATTTTTAAAAAATGTTGAAAACATTAAAGGTTCATTCAGTAGTTCAGAGCAGTTGGGCCCCAAATGGTGCTATGTTCTGAGTTGACACCACTCTTTCAATAAAGGCACACTAGGTCGGTGAGGGCTATGATATGGGAAAGGGAGAGGGTTAGGTTATGGGTAGGGTTCGAAATAATCCAATTTTTAAAAATGCATGCGTCATTTCGTGACGGGACATACAAGGTGCCCAGCTGCACACCAGGAGCAACTTGGGGATCAAAGACCTTGATGTAGCTTGACTTGACCTTGGTCTAGCTGGGGTTTGAACTGACGATCCGGTAGTCTAAAGCCCAACCGTTAACCACTAAACCATCACTGTCCCGCCTTCTAATGAAGCAAACACATTTACCTGGGGGGATTTCATAACAAATATTTTATTTTATTTTTAACGCTGTCTGCAGGAGAAGAGTGTGTGTGTGTGTGAACATGCTTGAAGTGTTGAAATTATTAGAAGTTGCCTTTGACCTTGTGTGACGCACGTACACGGGTTGTGCACGTTAACATCCCTAAGATGGCTTGTAAATCACTTCAGAGGTGTTATCTGGTTTCAAACACAGCGTATTTAGATTTAGGTTTATTTCTCACTAACTTTTACAAAATATGTGAGAAATATATTTATGCCAAAATAAGCTGTTGCTGAGTGCTTTTCACCATGTTAAACTATTAAGGTGGGAGAGCAGCTCTGATTTGCTCTTGCTGTGTGCTTCCCACCGTCCCTTGTGCAAGTTGGGGGAAGCCCCGATGTGATCTTTTGGACTAAATTTTAAATAAATAAAATCCAAAAGACGGTACAGTTTTAGCATTGGTCAGATATTCCTGGAGTCATTTTCAGTATTTCAGTGTGTGATGACCTTGTTTCCCAATGGTGAATTGGCCACTGGTAGTAGGGGGATTTTTCGCGGTGGGCTGTTCAATAAGGGGCCTGTTTTTTTGTTTGTTTGTTTTTTGCTGAGCCTTGCCATGGTAATTCTCCCGGCCCAGGGAGAGAGACATGCGCTGGCCCACAGAGCTCAGCTGCAGCCTGTAGACACAGCATATGCTCAGTGGCTTGTCTGTCAAAAGAATACTGGTCTGATTGTGACCCTGTGATAGGCTGCAGAGGCCCAGGAGTCCCACCCATGCATGTTCTACAACCCCTGGCAAAAATTATGGAATCACTGGCCTCGGAGGATGTTCATTCAGTAGTTTAATTTTGTAGAAAAAAAAGCAGATCACAGACATGACACAAAACTAAAGTCATTTCAAATGGCAACTTTCTGGCTTTAAGAAACACTATAAGAAATAAGGAAAAAAAAACTGTGGCAGTCAGTAACGGTTACTTTTTTAGACCAAGCAGAGGGAAAAAAATATGGAATCATGAAAAACAAAAGAATGCTCCAACACATCACTAGTATTTTGTTGCACCACCTCTGGCTTTTTTAACAGCTTGCAGTCTCTGAGGCATGGACTTAATGAGTGACAAACAGTACTCTTCATCAGTCTGGCTCCAACTTTCTCTGATTGTTGTTGCCAGATCAGCTTTGCAGGTTGGAGCCTTGTCATGGACCATTTTCTTCAACTTCCACCAAAGATTTTCAATTGGATTAAGATCCGGGCTATTTGCAGGCCATGACATTGACCCTATGTGTCTTTTTGCAAGGAATGTTTTCACAGTTTTTGCTCTATGGCAAGATGCATTATCATCTTGAAAAATGATGTCATCATCCCCAAACATACTTTCAATTGATGGGATAAGAAAAGTGTCCAAAATATCAATGTAAACTTGTGCATTTATTGATGATGTAATGACAGCCATCTCCCCAGTGCCTTTACCTGACATGCAGCCCCATATCATCAATGACTGTGGAAATTTACATGTTCTCTTCAGGCAGTCATCTTTATAAATCTCATTGGAACTGCACCAAACAAAAGTTCCGGCATCATCACCTTGCCCAATGCAGATTCGAGATTCATCACTGAATATGACTTTCATCCAGTCATCCACAGTCCACAATTGCTTTTCCTTAGCCCATTGTAACCTTGTTTTTTTTCAGTTTAGGTGTTAATGATGGCTTTCATTTAGCTTTTCTGTATGTAAATCCCATTTCCTTTAGGCGGTTTCTTACAGTTCGGTCACAGACGTTGACTCCAGTTTCCTCCTATTCGTTCATCATTTGTTTTGTTGTGCATTTTCGATTTTTGAGACATATTGCTTTAAGTTTTCTGTCTTGACGCTTTGACGTCTTCGTTGGTCTACCAGTATGTTTGCCTTTAACAACCTTCCCATGTTGTTTGTATTTGGTCCAGAGTTTAGACACAGCTGACTGTGAACAACCAACATCTTTTGCAACATTGCGTGATGATTTACCCTCTTTTAAGAGTTTGATAATCCTCTCCTTTGTTTCAATTGACATCTCTCGTGTTGGAGCCATGATTCATGTCAGTCCACTTGGTGCAACAGCTCTCCAAGGTGTGATCACTCCTTTTTAGATGCAGACTAACGAGCAGATCTGATTTGATGCAGGTGTTAGTTTTGGGGATGAAAATTTACAGGGTGATTCCATAATTTATTCCTCAGAATTGAGTGATTCCATATTTTTTTCCCTCTGCTTGGTCTAAAAAAGTAACCGTTACTGACTGCCACAAATATTTTTCCTGATTTCTTATAGTGTTTCTTAAAGCCAGAAAGTTGCCATTTGAAATGACTTTAGTTTTGTGTCATGTCTGTGATCTGCTTTTTTTCTACAAAATTAAACAACTGAATGAACATCCTCAGAGGCCGGTGATTCCATAATTATTGCCAGGGGTTGTAGACGCCTCTTGTCCAGTCACCTTTAATGATGAGCAGTCATAGAGAGACAGAAAAAAAAAAAACACAGGAGAACACAAAAAACAAAGTGAGTCATAAAATAGACAAAAACAGGAAGGTGGTACAGAAAAACTGAGGACAAAGGGAAAAAAAAAAAACCCTCTCACAACTGATGCTGCTAAGAGCAGAAAGATTTCAGAGATGTTTGCTGTGGGGCTGGTCTGGCAGAAGCACCTGCAGGTCCCTCTCAGCAGCAGCAGGTGGTGTTGGAGTCGGACAGTAAAAGTGACAGCGAAGCTCCCGCTGGCATGGAGGTGGTACAGAAGCAGGAGGAGCTTGGTGGTGGTGGTGGTGATGGCAGGTGTGTGCCAGCATGGTG
Source organism: Thalassophryne amazonica (assembly GCF_902500255.1). Lineage (NCBI taxonomy): Eukaryota > Metazoa > Chordata > Actinopteri > Batrachoidiformes > Batrachoididae > Thalassophryne > Thalassophryne amazonica. Next base: position 27,940,256 of record NC_047113.1, read on the forward strand.
TGGATAAACACTCATTCATATAAATGTTTAGCCTTTCATATAAATGAAAACACCCCCCCCCCCACACTTTTTTTCACATTACAGGTCTAAGAGATTTATGTCTCCATAAATGTTCAAATCAAACATGTAATGTACTCACCTCCTAGCAAACTCTGCATAGTGTGGTGTGTGTTACAACTAAATGTAGTTAAAGTATTGGAAAACAAGACCATATTTATATCCTGATTAACTGATTAGTTGTTTTTATTAATAGCCAGTTAACCACTATTTTATACTTTCAGCAAAGGATGCTACACATAATTGCAGATCTACAAGCTTACAACTGTCATGTTGAAGTGTGATGTAGTTTGAGCATGTAGATCTGCTATTTTCACAATTTTCATCATTTATTTTATTCAAGGCTCCAGAATAAAAAGGAATATTGTTCAGTATAATAGTGTTGTTAAGGGCTTGTGTATTTATATGTACTTCAGTGGGAGCGAGTTAGCACAATATCTGCATGCAGGTTGTAGTGGTGGTGGGCCAGTCTGGACCAAAAAGTCCAGGGCTGAATTTTTCTCCCCCCTGTCCAGCCCTGTAGTTTCCATATACGAGTATAGCATATGTGTAAGTAGCCTTGATGTCCTGTACCCATTAATTTCTATGAATGGGTAAAGCGACTGCATGAAGATTAAAAATAAACAGCATCTCACGGCTGCTGTGGTCTCTGTAATGAAATGTATTTCTTTGCATTGTGAATTACATGGTATATTGCATATATTACAGACACACACACCAAACTCTGTGTGGCTTTAGAGCACATTTGTGTTACAAGATGTGACAGCTGGAGAAATACCTCAAAGAGTGGCCTAGGATTCAGTATTCTGGTCTGTACTGCTACTGAACCAACTTCCCAAGTATGTGTGAGATGGTGTATGAATATGAGGAAGTTTTGGCAGTGGAGGCTCTCCGGCGGTGTGTATGTATTATGCAGTCATATTACACAAGAAGCAGTGACTTCTGTGGTGTGAAGTGATGTCTTCTTAATGAGGGAAATGCAGACCACTGTTTTTGGAGATAATGTGACTTTATTCTCAGGGAATTTCTGAGTTTTGTTGCAGATTTTGAATTCATAATCTCAGAAAAAGTTTGTTTATTCTAATAATCCTTATTTCCCTTCAGATTTACCATTTGGTGTAATGTCAGAGGGTATCCAAGGTTTTTCTCGTAAATTTACAATTTTAATTTTGGGGAAATTTTAGTTGTCATCATCCCCCTTCCCGTAATTGGAATGTTACCTCGCATTCCATCACTTTTTTTTTTTTTTTTTTGTAAGTCTGCTACTTACTATGAAGAGCACTCACTTGGAAAATGAGTTGGGCTTCCGATGTGTAGAGCTGAGTTTGATTTCTTGTCATGCAACCTGTCTGCATCCTTGGACAAGACACGTCATCTGCATTGTCCGAAACTACATGAATGGGCACATGCTTTGGCTGGGGAAGTAACTTGTGATGTACTGGGATCCCATCCATGGGGACTTGTAAACACTCATCCACTTCAGGCTATAAAATGGGAGCATGAGCATCACCACCAATATTAGACTTACAGTACTTATGTCTTTTTTCATTTAATGCTGACTCCCGAACAATGTAAAAAAAAAAACATGTATGCTTCAAAATGTTTTAAGCAGCGTTTTGACTTAGTTGATTTGAAGTGACAGTGAAAGGTTTGACACCATCCCCAGCCACACGTTCTATCTTTTCCGATTTTACTTTGTCTTTCAGTTGCAGATTTCATCCCAAGTTTGTCCACGTACTGGCCATCATGTTTCTCCCAGCAGTTGCTGTCTTAAACTGTTTGTTGATGCTGACATGAAAGGCAGGGTGTAACTGTGAGCCCATGACATGCTCAGTATTCACTGGAGTCAAATCAGCTTTTCCTAACTCACGCCCCTATTTAAATGATCTATAGTCCACAGTCTGTTGTGCATAGTGTGAGTGCATTTTGGGCATGTCCAGCTCTACTTTGCTACATATACAGCTAGTAACCTGAGCACAAAGTAACGGACAGGGTGGGCCATAACATGAATTACACAAATTACAGTGTCATCTGGCATCACCTTTAACAGTGACGTGAGCGTGCACATGGCACACTGTTATGGCGGACTTAGTAGGGTATGGAAATTAGAGGTTTTCTAGCGGAGAAACAGATCTACACATGCACAAATACATTGCGAGCCAGCAGATAGTTTAAGGCAGCGGCAGTCATCCTCCAAATCTCCCTGAGGTGAGCAGTCATGTGAAGAGGTGGCAGAGAGCATGTCCTCATCTGCTGGTATCACCAGACAGCCTGTCAGATGGCAAAACCAGTACACTGATGTTAGTAGACAGGGACAACAAAACTTCTCTGCTCAACAAAAACAACAGTGGGGAATGCATATGGATGTGGCACTGGTCTCCAAATCATATGCCAGGAGATAAAAGTTTCTTAATGTCTCGTAAATCACATAGTGCTTGGTTGACCCTCATTGTGTTGCCCATATTTGGTCTCTGTCTGCCTTGACACTTCTGGACTTCCTGACAGAGAACTCTGGCCCCAAACTGGCAACAGAACAGGCACCATCACATTAAGCGTGGACACCCTGAGCCACCCCCACCCCCTCCCACGACTGTTCTCAGTCCAAATCAGAACTCATCATTACGTTTGCTCACCACACAACAGTTGTCTGGTCCTTCAGTACCTCCTCTGTAACCAAAAACCACAACAGCGCCAAGAGCCGGTCGCCCATCAACTGTCCTTACCTACAGAGGCATTGTGGGAAAACGTCCCAGCCTGCTGCCTCACTGTGCGGTAGAGAAACTACAGAGCAGCAGAACACAAGGCTCTGCAGCACAGTCGGTACTGTGCTGCCACCTGCTGAACGCTGCCACCTGCTGGGTGGTTAAGCAATGTGTATCCATATAAAATTATGAAATTCATAGTTAAGCACAGGGTGTGTGTGTGTGTGTGTGTGTGTGTGTGTTCGTTCTGATTGCTTTGTTAATTGAACTACTCTGACGAGGTGGTTGGACAGGTTGCACCAATCTTCTTGGGTGCAGAATCATTCTTAAGGGCTTTGTTTTGGCAAAGCTCAAAGTCGTTGAGGTCAAATGTCAGCTTGCCATCAGCCTTCCTGTCTTCATGCCTGTGCAGACAGTCACCGAGTGAATGTAAAAACTAAACTCTGTCTGATTTCACCCCCACACATTAACGGCAACCAGTGCACCTGCATATACTTATTCAGCTGACATTTTATGTAACTATATGTACATTTATCTTCAGTTTCACTTCTGTTAATCCAGTTTGGTTAAATTCTTTGGGCTCCTTAATTCTTCTTATGGGGTCCGACTGGACCCCAGTTTGATATCAATGGCATTTGGTTGGATTCCATAGTAAAATTTTGAGCTTCATGTCAATTTTTCATAACTACTGACGTGTCAGAGGAGGTTTTTTTTAAATTCTGGTTATTTGTATCAGAGCAACTGCAGGGAGTCAGTAAATATTAAAAAGTCAAGAGGTAAAAAAATGATCCAAAGACTTGTTTCAGAATAGCTGCAAACTGATCCTGTCTAATTTTACTGCAGATACTAAAAACATGTTAATAGGTTTAAGAAAACAAGAAAGTCTACTGATGAGGGTTAAAGCACGGCATGTTCACTCATTCATACAATTAAAAGTTCAAGGCCCGGTCAGGCTCCGCCCTCAACCTTGTGCCAGCTGCTTGTGTCTTTGAACCAAACCAAAGCTGGTGACATGCAAGCTCTCAGGAAGCATCAAGGAACTTGTATATTTAGTGTTGTAGGACTGTGTGTGTGTGTGAGTGAGTTACCCTGCAGCGTTCCCAGCCGTGCTGCACGGACACGTCAGGTGGTTCTCTGGGTAAAGGCTCTCTGCTTTTCTTTTTGACAGTCTTTGAGTGTGAGATCTTTAATCGCGCCTCTGCATGTCTCTGTGTCCTGACAGAATCAACAGTGTCTAATCTCAGACAGTGAATGAGCTCAGCTCAGAGTGTGACTCACTCTCTGGCTGTCATTCATGTATTATTTTAGAGTCTCTGAGCACTTTTAACAGGACTGTGTTAACAAATACACAAAGAAACAGACAAGTGCTGATTTTCAGACCTCCATATCATTTGATATCATTTTTTTTTCTCCCAGGCTTTTGGTCTCATCTGACCACATACATGTCCTTCTCCCATGCCTCTTCTGGATCATCCAGATGGTTACTGGTGAACTTCAAACGGGCCTGGACATGTGCTGGCTTGAACAGGGGGACCTTGCTGCCCTGCAGGATTTTAAACCATGACGCCGTCGTGTGTTACTAATGTAATTGTGACTGTGGTCCCAGCTCTCTTCATGTCATTGACCAGGTCGTCTCGTGTAGTTCTGAGCTTTCTCAGAATCATCCTTAACACACGAGGCGAGATCTTGCATCGAGCCCCAGACTGAGGAAGATTGACAGTCATCTTGTGTGTCTTTCATTTTCTAATAATTACACCAACAGTGTTGCGTTCTCACCTAGCTGCTTGCCTGTTGTCCTGTAGTCCATCCAAGCCTTGGGCAGGTCTACAATTTTATCCCTGGTGTCCAAAGACAGCTCTTTGGTCTTGACCATGGTGGACAGGTTGGAGTGTGATTTATTGAGTGTGTGGACAGGTGTCTTTTATACAAGTAACGAGTTCAAAAGAAGTTCAGAAGATTTGGCCATGAAAAGAGTTGCAGCAAAATTCATGCCAATAGCTTCGGCACGAAGCTGACGGCAGAGCAAAAGCGCCTCCGTGTTGAAGCCTCACCTCTTCCACAATTTCTCGGATAGTCACACGACTGAAAAGCCACCGAAAGCCGTCTGAATCTTCTGAATGGTGGAAGAGGTGGGCATCATTTTTCGGAGTCCAGCATGTCTTGTGAGAATTCAACACGGTGGCGCTTTTGCTCCATCAGCAGCAGCACGAATTTCGCCGCCACTCCTTTTTATGGCCAAATCTTCTGTCACAGTGGAATGTGCCGAAAAAGTGCCAATTGTCCACCTCTTCCTCAATTTCTCGGACAGTCACACGATGGTCCCGCATCACCACAGCGTTCACTTTGGAAATGAGCTGGTCATTTCAGCATGTTGATGGCCGACCGGAACATGGCTCGCTCTCCACCGTTGCGTGGCTCGCTCTCCACCGTTGTGCAGACATCTTTAAACCGGTTGTACCGCTCCTTAATCTGTGTGATGCCCATAGGATCGTCACCGAAAGCCGTCTGAATAATCCGAATGGTTTCCACCTGGCAGTCGCCCAGTTTCTGGCAAAATTTCATGCAGTCGCGCTGCTCCAGTCGTTCCGCCATTTTCCTTGCAAAGACAAAACGATGAGAGACTCCACCCATCCTCACACAAAGGCTGCTTACCAGCAAATGACGCAATCGACAGGCGTGAAAAAACTCACGCATGCGCACGAAGGTTCAAGGTTGGCTCATGCAAGCACACGTGATTCAAATCCATCAGGTTTTTGAAAAAAATAAAAAGGCCGGATACTTTTCTAACAGACCTTGTGTGTGTGTGTGTGTGTGTGTGTATATATATATATATATGTATATATATATATGTATATATATATATAAATTCCCTATTTTCCTCTCATTACAATCTCCTATTTTTCAACCCTGTGTCTGATCTTACTGTACATCAAAACATAGTCTAACGGTATTTTGATATGTGGAGAGGAAAGGTATTTTAAAATCCTCCCCTATCTGATGTCATCAAATCAAACATTTGCATATAAAACACCCAGTCTGAGAACAGTGACCATCTCTCCCTATAACCTCCTCTTAATCAATAGGTATCTTTCCTGTTTGTCTGATGATTCTGATATTATCACATCCACTCCTCTCCAATGACCTCAGTATTGATTGAACCCATTTCTTTTAATCTTTTCATGTTTCTTCTCCATCAGGTCAGTCTCATGCAATAAAAGACCCCCCCCCCCCCCCACCTCTTCTTTTCTCATCTTCGCCATGTCTCTTCAGCCGTATTGTAAACACAGGTTTCTCCCTCTTAAAACACCCCTTGTCTCACTGAAAATGGTGTTTGGCAGCAGATTTTCTTCTCTCTCAATGCGTTTTTGTTGTTGTTGTTTCCGTGTATTCCTTCCACTTTCTCAGCATCTCTGGAGCTGCGAAGGTGTCCATGGTTGTCCAAAAACACTTTTTGCCCCTTGTACACGAAGCCTCTTTCCTGCCTATGCTCTTTATTAGCTCTTCTTTGTTTCTGAACGTCGTGACTCTCACCGCGATAGATCTCAGTGGGTAATTCGGGGGGTGACAGCAGAGAGCAGTGAGCTCTCTGTCTGGAGGTGCAGGGACAGAGACAACTCCAGCTTTTCTCTCAGAAGGGTTGCCATAAAATCTATCATACAGATGGCGTTGCTCTCCGCTCCCTCCTTCACCCCGTGAATCCTGACGTTTTCCCTCCTCAAGCGGTTCCTCTTGATCCACCAGCCTCGTTTCAAACTCTTTCCGTAGCTCCCGGAGTTCGAGTGGAACATCTTCTGTGTCCTGTGAACACTCCTCTGTTTCTACGATCCACCTCTCGGTGTCATTGATCTCGTTGTTTGCCACTCTCCTCTTTAATTTCTTTAAGAGTGTCCAAATTTTCACAACGAAAATCTCTCATCCCTCAAGGATTTGTCTCCATGTTTTGTTTGGACCGGGCCTCCTTGTGTTGGCTGCTCTCGCTTCATTGACTGGGTTAGCTCTTCCTCCTGATCCGTTGATACTACAGATCTTGTTCATCATCTCCTCTGATGTATAACTCAGGTTTTTTAGACTTTTCCTAATTTTCCTCTCTTCCTAATCAATACCCTTTGAAATTGATTATGAAACCTGTTTTTCATTTGCCTACTGACAACTCAAGAGGGTGTTTAACACCCGACGTCAGGAAGCACAGTTTCTAGAAGACCCCATTTCAGGGAATCTCCATCATCACATGCTGATAAAAATTAGGAGTATGTGTGGTTTCAGGTACAAGTAGTTTGTAATGAGTTCAGCAGAACGCAGTATAATTACTCATTGGTTTACTTGAATACCATGGATAGAACAATAACTAGAAGCACTCAGAGTGCAAACCTTCCACCAAGGCCATAGGGTCACTGACCCTAAAGAGATTCCCTCCTTGGCACAGTGATCTATTCAACAATTCAGTGTTACAACCAAAACTATGTTACATACACTTTTCTTTCCTTTATATTTGACATCCTTGACCATGAAAACATACCACTAGAACTTGGAATCACTTTTATGTCTTTATTAGTTGAAAGGTTATTGTATAAAAACGATTTTTCCGTAATGCCGGTTTTCTTCTGGATCTAGCTCCATAACGTTTGAAGCTACATCAAATCTGATGACACCTTACTGAATCAGTACAGATTCAGCTACAGTTTAGTGTTAGTTGTGCATCTCTAGCTTCGTCACCTCACACTGACACATTTTCTATTTTCCCTATATTTTTGCATATTCTGGATCACCAGATCCTGAATCCGGATCCGATCATCACCAGACTTTGTTTGATAGAACATTAGACTATGTTACACCTTAATTTTTTTCAAGCCTTTCTGCCTTGTTTTTGTGGAGTTAGAAACTAGAATGTCAAAATTCCCCCTATCCCTAATGGTGAAGAATCCTTTAAAAAATTCCTGGATCCAGATCGTGATCTGGATCACCACTAAAATTTAATCACTTGTCATTTCCAACCACTCCACAAAATTTCATCAAAATCTGTTCAAAACCTTTTGAGTTATCCTGCTGACAGACAAACAAACAATCAAACACGACCGAAAACATAACCTCCTTGGCGGAGGTAATTAAACATCTGAAATAGGTTTTACTTTATTTCTTTTTAAAAACTGGCAGCAGGTAAACATACTGTTTGTTATCTGACCAAGTTCATGCCTGATGAAGCACAAGGTGCACAGCCGCAAGTGGCTGATTTTATTTTTGCGCTGATGGTTTAATGTTTAACAGGTAGATTTGAAAAACTTTGTATGTGTTAAAACTAAATTCTAATCCCTTTCAACATCGCAGTGCTTCTGTATGAATATGGCCTAAGATGTTTTTTCTTTATTAATATGATGTGAACACACCAAATTTACAACATTTACTTTTAAAAACAGAAGCTGTGTCTATTTTATGAAAGGAATTACACTGAAAGAAGGAAACATGATTTACATTTGTATGTTGGCTGATCAGAATGTGTCCAAATAACATAATTTTATGTGTTTATGTGTTTATGTGTGTATGCATATATATATATATATATATATATATATATATATATATATATATATATCCATTCAGTATTGATTTTATTTTGTGAAAAGCTAAACTGGTTCAACACAGCTAACCAAGTTTGCTTTAATGTCTCATATGTATGTACTCATTTTTTTAATTTATTACGTTGGCCAAGGACGTAGTAAAATCATTGGTGTTTATTTGTCAATTAATTTCATTTATATCGCGCCAAACCACAATAAAGTTGCCTCAAGACGCTTCACACAAGTAAGGTCTAACCTTTGTCTGACTTTTAGCAGGATTACGTCAAAACTACTGCACGAATTTTGACAAAACTTTCACCACAGACAAATATTAGGCCATGGAAGACTCCACTGAATTTTGGATGTTATCCAGATCCAGATGGGAGGACGTCAAATCTCAGATGGCTCTTGTTAATTTATATTTATTTATTTACCATTTGTGAAGTGCAACAAACACCATCTAAATTACCATGCTTTGTCTGACTTTTTTTGCTGTTATTATTATTCATTTATATATATATATATATATATATATATACACACACACACACACACACACGTTCTTATCATGCAGCCTGGGTTGAAGGACATATGAGCTGTTTCTGTCATGAGACGTCTGTCCACAATTCTGAACATTTGCATCTGCTTGATCAATTTTCAAATGATTTAATTTCTGATTGTTTTGTTTTGAAGAAGTAATCACTGTGCACAAGACCTGGTTATTAACTTTGTGAAATTTCCACAAGCGAGCTTGTAAATAAGCTGTTTTTAATAAGTTTTGATGCCTGTCATAACCTTATCTGGTCCCTCAGTTCTCTTCTCCACTTGGGTGTCATTTAGTTTGATTTTATGACTCTTCAACACCTGATGGACCACGATGATCATAATTGTCATTGATGTTTTGATCAATTTTACTATTAAAGTGCACCAGCGTGACACATTTGACTTAAAAATGGACAAAAACCTATTCTTGGGGACCGCATACTCGGATCCCACTCGTCTGCCGCTGGCATTGACATCGTAATGCAGCTGTGCCACATGTTGAAATCAACCACTTTAACCTTGACTCACTTTACTCAGTAAAGTGTTTTTATTATTATTATTATTGTTATTATAACAGTTGTCTCCTTTCACTCTCAGTGCGTTCCACAGTTAATGGTCACCGTGCACGTATGCTCATTCACAATCTCTATAAATATCTTCTGATGTCAAAGTACTCTGCTTTCAGGCTGATGTGTGTGCTGTGTGTCCTAATGAAAAGAGGACAGAAAAAACACAGAAAGACAATCTCTCCTTTTTGACTTTTTATTACATACTTTGTCTCCCGAACCCTGAAAAAAGGAAACAGTTTCTTCAGCCTCGTCAATAAAGTCCCACCAGCTGCAGCTCCACCAGTGGAAGAAAAAGTTTCTGCAGCTCCATGGCTGAAGATCTCACCAGCTGCAGCTCCATGATTGAAGGTCCCACCAGCTGCAGCTCGATGACTGAAGGTCCCACCAGCTGCAGCTCCATGACTGAAGGTCCCACCAGCTGCAGCTCCATGACTGAAGGTCCCACCAGCTGCAGCTCCATGACTGAAGGTCCCACCAGCTGCAGCTCCACCACTGAAGATCCCACCAGCTGCAGCTCCATCAGTTTCCTGAGATGCGTCACTCGAGAGCTCATTGTCTCCAGCTGCTGGATCCAGCTCTGGACAGACACTCATCATCTTTTGGGACTCTGTCACACTGTGGAAAGCACAGGAATGATCAATCAGATGTCTGAAGGTGTGCGATGTTTGTTCTGTGTTCACAGACAAGTGGACTTACTAAGAGCTGCTGCTGTTCTTCAGATGTGACATTGTCACAAACGGGTGTCTGAGAGCTCGGGCTGGAGTTGTCCTCTGTCTGGCGTCCAGCTGCAGCAACTGTTTCAGTAGACTGACAAAAGCCTTCCTGTCCTCGTACTCGGCGTCGTCTTCGATTCCATAGACCTGGAATTGTAAAGAATGTTGACCTGATGAAACCTGATTCATTCTTTCACTGATATTGCTACTGGAGGAATAAAGATCATCTGGAAAACCTACATCAATCAGCCTGTTCAGACAGCACAGATCGTGTTCCAGATCCCCGTCATCTTCGTATTCATCAGGATTCTAAGGAACAAAAAAAAACACTTGAAACACTTTTCCATAAATGTGTTACCAATTTTAAAATTGTAATCAGGAACTAGAAGAATATTATTTTCTGGGTACAACACCTTCAGTCTCCATGTTGGAGCGTGGCAGTCATCGGTCTCTGCAGTGGCACTGTTGATGAGTCGGTCCTCTGGCGTGTCCAGAAGGTCAGCAACTGCCTTTATTTGGAAAAAAAAAAAAGTATATCAGCTGATATCCCACTTGGGATTGTCCATGATGTGTGAGCAGTTGCACCATCAGTGCTGAGATCACCTACCGTCACATCAGCGGAATACAGCTGATCTGCGAGGTACAGGTGAACCAGGATGCAGCCTAGACCCCACATATCAATGGCCTGAGTGAGAGGGAGACCCAGGGTAACTTCTGGAGCCCTGAGGGGAGAAAATAAGAACCACATGAGAAAACTTCTATCAGACAGCAGCACAGGAAAACAGAAGAAGAGTTTGTTTCCATTTGAAAAATGTCAAAAACACGCCGTCGTGACGTCAGCATCGAACAACACCGACATGTCTCAAATTATTATTTTCCAAAACGGGATTTCCGCCACAGAGTTACACGTAATCACAAACATTCACTCCAGAACGTGATAAGAGCCACAGCTCAGTGCGCACAAACTGTAACATGTCCCTTCGACCAATCAGAGATGGCCATTGCAGTGATGTAAACCAACAAGTATGTGCCCGTGTCCTTTCACGTTTTAGGCGTTTGGGTCAAATGTTCTTGTGTGTTTGAGTGGAATTAATGATGATTAATGGATCATTTCAATGGAACAGAAGAATCAGTATGTCTGTCTCCAGTCTGTAATAAACAGAGACCATCAATGGACAATCAAAAAATAAATACATTTTAAAAAAATCCAGCATTCTGCCCTGATTATAAAGATGATTCATTTATTCAGTCCTGCTGGAGTGATAAACAACAGAATGTCACATATAAATTCAGCTCTACATTTAGTTATTTATAATAAACTGAATATTAAATATGTTCAGTGAATTAAATGGACACTTAGAATAAATTAACAGAAAACATTGTACTCTAATCTACACTATTTTAATGTTGCTGTGGGACAATTTGAGACAAGACACCCATCAAATTTGATATATTTTTGTAGATATTATCATTACTGTGTTTATAATAGTAGATCAAATATAATACATATTTTAGAACTTTTTAGAACATGTATTGTATGTCAACAGGCCACAACTCATCAAATAAATCTAAAATTAAATTATCCTCATTCATGTTTATATACTTGGATTTGTCTCAGTGATGGGGAAAGTAATGTCTGTAGTTCTAGTTTAAAAATGCTTGTGGTGTGTGTGTGTGTGTGTGTGTGTGTGTGTGTGTGTGTGTGTGTGCGCGCGCGTGTGTGTGTGCGCGCGCGCGCGTGCGCGCATGCAAATGTTGTGCGCAGACTCCTGTTCTCCTCTGTCTCTGGTTGTCTTACCATGAAATTTTACTCTTTAGCCAATCACCATCACTTATACGGTTGTTGTACCCCCCAGTGGATTTGTCTTGTCAACATTTCAAACCATTTCAAAGAAAATGTTTAAATGATGTCTTGTAATGAAACTCGTCAAAATAAAGCCATGAACACGGAATTACATCTCAAACTTATCAAGATGTTGCAAACACATGAATGAATGATTTTCGGAGGTTGAACTGACCTGAAACCAAGAGGCTGGACCATCAGTCCAAGGGGAATACTGGAGACTTTGAAGGCCACACCGAAGTCAATCAGTTTGACCTTGAACGGCTCGGCCTGCTGGTCCACCAGCATGATGTTGTCCAGCTTAAGGTCAGAGTGAATGAGTCAAAGACCACTCAGAGACTCCAACGCCAGCAGCAGCTGCAAGAACAAATCAAAGTTTTCAATATTCTGAGCTGTTTGTCATCTGCTTTCATTTATAAATACAAGCATATTGCATATTATTGTCTCCAGTCAACAAAAACACATTTATACCTGCTGTGTGATTGGCCGGATCTCTTTGAGATGCAGTGGCATCCATCCCTTGTCCTCCAGCAGCTTTTCCAGACTCCTGTCCAGCATCTCAAAGGACATACAGGTCCATCCCAGGTCCTCAAAACACTCGTGGAACTGAAGGATGCGGCTCTAGCATGGCCAACTGCTTGAAAAGAACAGGACGTGTAACACAGATAAACGACACCACTAACAGTCAGGAGGTCAGATTACATCATTAAAGGCCTTAGAATCATTATCAATGGAAAAAAAGGTGGATGATCTACCTCTCTCTCAGCAGCTTGTTCCTTTTTCAGGATTTTAACAGCCACGGTGGCAGCTGTATCGATGTTGCGACATTTGGCCACTTTGCCAAACTGTCCTTCACCGATGAAGTCGAGGACCAGGTAACGAGAGGATCCATACACCTCACATGGTAAAGGAGCAGGTGGTGCATCGTGGGTCACTGTCGGAGGAGAGAGATACGATAGAATGGATCAGTTTGGTTGGTTTAACATCAAGCGTTCACTCATGATGCAGTCATATGTTGACTGTAAGCGGCAGACTGTAAAGTGGATCTGACGCTTTTAGGTTGGCAGAAAAATTTCACCACCTCTGGCTGTGAGTGTGGCAGCTGCGCACCGTGACGGCACTGGTCTTCAAAAGTTAAACACTTTCAATTTGCTGCTTACTGCTGTGAGAAGGACAAACTGGATGTTGTTTTATCTTTAACAAGGAGGAAAGACGGACAGAAAGAGATGGAATAGTTAAGTGCAGAGACTCACCTGGTTTTAATCCAGTAAATGTGAATAATTTGTGTGATATTATAGAGAGGAATTCATCTATAACCTCACAAAACATTAACTTTCACAGAGCCAGGGCTTTGCGTTCTAATAATAACGCTGTGGAAAAAGCTGAAACTCTGTTATAGCTTTTAAATAAGTACATTTTTGTCCGTGCTGTTAACATTGAAAAATGACGCAGTCTCACATCATCGCGTAAGCCTGCCACTGAAGATGACCACATGTACACACACACACACACACACACACACACACACACACACACAACGACAAGTAAGTACTGGAAGTGTCCAATGATGTGCAACTCGTAAACAAATAAAAAAAAAAAACAGTTTATTCAGAAGTGAGAGAAAATTTAACAAAATTACCTGATTTTTTTTTTTAAACTTATTTGTGAAAACAGCCAGTGCTACTTTTTTTTCACTATTTATAAGCTAGCAAGTGATAGGAAGTAAATTACAATAATAAAGAAAAAGAGTAGGGAAAGTTTTTGAAGTTCTGGCTTTTTAAAATAAGTTAAAGTGTTTGTATTGCTGTTTAATTTGTACATTTAAGGAGCAGAATGTTTGGTGATAAAGAAGGGAGTTATCCCAGATGAGCACAACACTGTTGACAATAAATAAATAAATAAATAAAAATAAATAAGCATTACCGTTTTCTTTTTGTTCAAATTAACCATCACATTAAGAGATCAGAAGCAGAATTAAATTACCAGTTGTGTCTGCATATGACCAGGATGACATTTTCGTAATTTTAATGGAGCTCCGTGTAGTTTGTGTGTCTTCTATGGGTCTCCAACGCAGACTGAGCAGGTTTCAGGCTGCTGGCTCCAACGTCACCAATGTTAAAAAAAAAAAAAAACAACAACAAGGGGATGGGGCAGTTACCATTCCAACAGTACACAAACTCGGTAGCTTGCTCCGGGTGAAGGAAGATGGCCGCCGTTGACACTTCCGGTAGCTTCACTTCTTTCTGTGAGCGCTAGGTGGGACTGTGGTGCGATGCAGTTAAACTCAGATGATGCTAACGTAATACTTTGAGCAAAGATAACGGCAACATAGTTTAAAGTTAGCATTTTATGCTGAGCTATTTCAACAAGATATTTGCTTGCTGTAGCTGTGACATTTATTAGTGTTAAAATGATAAATATTCAGCCAAGTTGGTCAAAACAGCCAGATATATATGTATTATTTTAATAATCTAAATGTACACAAATGACCCATTACACAGGTATTTTGCAATTTAATTTAGTGGTACAAATCATTTTGTCACATGCGGTGCTCTTTTTTTATATGCATGCGTTGTCAAGATAAAAACAGCAATAATTATATGATGGTTACTTGTGCTTTTTTAATACCTATAAGGTAAAGTCTGTACTGTAAAAAATGTTAATGAAATATCTGAAGGTCAAAGACCATCTAAGTGCTAAGTTCTATTCTTTTCATCAGGTGTTATTCTTTATGTCCTTTCGGCTGCTCCAGTTAAGGGGGCACCATAGCAGATCAATCATTTAAATCTTACTCTGTCTCCTTCATCTTCATCTGTTACAGCTACCACCTGCATGTCCTCTCTCAGCACATCCATAAACCTCCTCTTTGGCCTCCCTCTTCCTCTTCTGCCCGGTGGCTCCATCCTCACCATCCTTCTCTCTCTGCCCCTCCAGACTTCCTCATACAATACCACAACTCTTCTCTTGACACCCTGTGATAAGCTTTCTCTGAATCCACAAACACGCAGTGCAACTCCTGACCTTCTCTATACTTCCCAGTACTTTCAAAGCAAACATTGCACCTGTAGTTCTCTTTCTCGGCATGAAACGATTTTGCTGCTCAAAGATCTTCACCTTTTTCTAATTTGCATAGTCATACTAATTATAGGTAAACTGTATATTTGGCTGGACAGGGCACTATGACTGTCTCTGGGTGGACAGAGAGCAGTTTATTAGTGGTATCTGTCATTAGGTGACACCCCATCTGTGATCTAGTGACCCTCATCCTCCTTAACCTACTTGCACAATCCACTGCAGTTATGAGAGATAACGGTTCAGTCCTGACAGATGGCTCTGCTGTGCTGTTACGTTAGGCTGGTTACTTTGACCAACTGTATGAGGCTCGTCCTCCTGCTGGGATGTTAGACATCTCTGTTGCCAGGGTTCTCTTGTGGCTGATTCTCCAGCCAACTCTGAACCACCAAATATTAGTGAGCTCACAAAGGCTGTGTAACAGCTGGGGGGGCTGCAGGGATCTGCAGCATCTGTGCTGAGTTCCTCCAAGGCGGTGGAGATGCTCTTCTCCTTGCATTGCAAACAATCTTTGTTTCAATTTGGGAGACAGGTATCATCCATATGGAATGGCAGAAAGTACCTCTTGTCCCAGTCACACATGGCTTGTAACAACAGGTAGGGTACACTGCTCTCTGTGCCAGGGAAGGTGTGATTAAATGTGTCTGGTAACATGGAGAAGATGCCTTTAGGGATATACCTGGCCAGTCAGTGGCTGATCATGATGCTAAGACACTGAGAAAGAGGATGATAATATCATCCTCTTTTTTTTAGTCCTCTTGTCGTTCAGTCTATACTTCTTGATCTTTCAAGTGTGTTTTCTGACATTCATAAAAAGAGAAGAATTCAGAAAGTCTACTTCCAAAGTAATATCCATATTTAAATAGCTGGATTGTGGCTGCGTCCCAGTTCAGGGTCTGAATACTTCTACGTGTTCTCAGTGTCTCACAAAACTCTCCAGGTATTCCAATACAGCAGAGTCCAGAAATAAAACATTCTGAAATGAGACGGTTTAGCCCGGTGTTTCCCAATCCTGGTCTTTAGCACCTTTAGTACTCCACATTATCCATTTGTCCCACAACTAAGATCAGAGTGTTTCTTTGGTCAGTCAGCTGCCGATTAACTGAACACACCCAACTGAGCTGATCTACTGTGATTAGTTTAAGGACTAATGTAAAACTGGCAGGACAGGGGCCTCTTGTACAGAGCATGCGTACACACAAAAACGTGGCGTACATCTGTCTTCACGCTCATGATCAGAAGTATCAAAATGTGGACATGTGCGGGGCATCACACAAAAATCCTGGCTGGCGTATGCACGTTTCTACACCTATTGTGTCATGTCCGACATGTACAGGTGACGCAGGGAACCGTTAATCGTGTTAAAAGAAAAAGTCATCAGAGTGATGTGCACATCAGCGACACACTGATAAACATTTAACACATCCACCTGTTTGCAATTATATGAATGATATAAAAGCATGCACAAAGTGATGCATAAAATGGCACTAACCAGGGATGCACCGATCCACACTTTTTCACTTCTGATCCAGTCCTGATACTTGAATTTGGATATCTGCCAATACCGATACTATTCTGATACCAGAGCTCTGTTTGCTTTAATACCACTATTATTGATTTTATGAGGATATTTTGTAGGGTTGAGCCAGATACTTGTTTCAGATGAGTATTGGGTATGGATAAAGCATTTTTGATGAACATGAGCATGATATGAGTAAAACTCGTCATTATCTGTGCTTGTGCTGAAGGAAAATCCTCATTGGGTAACTGACTGTCTTCACGCTCTGTGACTGGCTAGTCACACACAGCGCCTGCCCCTCCCTACACAGACACGTCTCTCTGCAGCCTCTCACATACACACAGACGGGAACTGATCTCTCTCTCTCTCTCTGTGCTTGGCTTGACTGACCTCTCTTGCTCTCTTCAGTACTCCTTAGGTTTTCTTCAGTTCACCTCTATTTTGGTTTGTATGGTATTTAAAGTTACTTGGTGAACGTGTTTCATAATGTAGGCGGTGTATTTGACAAGACAGCTGAAAACGGCTCATGTTGTGTCAGTCACTGCCTCCACTCTGGTTTTTTTTTTTTTTTAACCGTTTGTTTACTTTTAGTTTGGCTGGTAATATAAAGTCAGTTGGAAATCTTTGCTCGTACTGAATGTGGTGCTTTTGAGAAGAATACAGTGAACAAGGCTAACATATTATTTCCCTGTTATTTGCATCACTGGATGTTTGCATGAATCACCAAGTTCACACAGATCATTAAAAAATAAACAGTCTTAGAACAACCTACTCTCTCCCTCTCACTCAGTCACACACACATGCACACAGACACACATGCACAGACACCTTAATCAGTATTGTTTAACTTTGTGTGGGAAAAAATGCCAAGAACGTTAGGTAGTAAAAATAAATAGTTGACAAAAGAAATCACATTTTGATCATAAAATAATAAAAAAAAGAAAGTTGTGTTGAGTAAAATGGTAAATGGACTGCATTTATATAGCGCTTTTCCATCTGCATCAGACGCTCAAAGTGCTTTACAGTTATGCCTCACATTCACCCCGATGTCAGGGTGCTGCCATACAAGGCGCTCACTACACACCGGGAGCAATAGGAGATTAAAGGCCTTTCCCAAGGGCCCTTAGTGATTTTCCAGTCAGGCAGGGATTTGAACTCATGATCTTCTGGACTCAAACCCAACACCTTAACCACTAGACCATCACCTCCCCCAGAGTAGGACAACTCTTGTTCCTGCATACTTAGTAGTTCATAATTTCCTACTATAATCAGTGTCAATTCTGAAGCTGTTCTGTTACTCATTCATACACTTAAGAATATTCATGTTCGGAGTTTATAAAAAATTGTTCTGTAAATAGTTCTCTTTTGTGATCAAAATCATTGATTTGAATCTCTAATTTGAGGCTGTTCTGTAAAATAGTTCCTTCACTATTGTGATCAAAAACATTGAATCTCAATTCTGAGGCTGCTCTGTAAATATTTATTCATACACTTAAGAATATTCATGTTCTAAGTTCATAAAACTTGTTCTGTAAACTCTTCTCTTACTTTTGTGATCAAAATCATTGATTTGAATCTCTAATTTGAGGCTGTTCTGTAAATAGTTTTCAAATCAACAATAAATACAGCAACTTCTAATCAATCCATAGCAATTTCAGGCTTAAAATAATGTACAGATTTAAGCCCGACCCAATTTGTTAACCCACGCCCACTTCCGGTTTAGGCCCCGCCCGCTCACAGTACAGATACAGATCATTTAGACGGTTGAACAGATATGGATAGTGGTGTACTCATCCCTACTTATAGCCTGGCACGTAAAGCAGTTTTCAGTGGCATTCTTCTTCTGTGAAGTTACAGGCATATGGTCCTTGGTCAGTGCATCCTTTGCATTGTTGTCTCTCCATGTTCTTTCCAGTTAGTAGCTCCTTCTAACTGCAGTATGAACTAATGCACACATTTAACTAATGGTGGGGATGAGCACTAATGTACATCCCTCTGTATGCAAGCAGAATGTACATGTGCTACAAAACCACCTAAGGGCATATAGTAAATAGGAGGAAAAACTCTGCACTCAATTTTGGACCAGGATTTTGTTGGTCTACAGCATATCCACTTTTTGCTGCTTCATAATAACAATGTACTAACACTGTGCCTGGTCACACTCCCTGTTAAGATCAACATGCCCTTTGCCACATCTGTGCTGTGCACTGCTTTGTCCTCTGTCTGAAATCAGTGATGCAGCAGTGTGTCCTGTGGTAAATTCTGTGAATTCACTAACGGACTCAGAATTTATTTTGGGTCTGTTAGTGAAGCTTAGGGCTAGTGGCCAGCAATCTAGTATTTTCCTCTACTTTTCTGTTGCTTAATGCTGATGAATTTTACTTTTGGTGTAGTTTTTCTGGCCGAGTGATTCTGCTTTTTTCTCTCTGTCTGAGGTGCGGATGACGTCATGTGCTGGATTTGACAACTGCATAATTTCTGAAATGGATGCGGAGTGGACTCTGCCACAGGAACAGGCCTGAATGGCATGATGGATGACCCCCGCCTGTAACTGGACGCCTGCATGAACCTCTCGTCAAATTCATCTTTTCTTGTTATGTTCTGTTTTGTAAAACTTTGCAAAATCTTGTAACTGTTAGAATGGCCTAAGCAGTGGGTCACCCCTCTGAGTTTGGTCTGCTTGAGGTTTCTTCCTCAGTATCATCAGTGGGAGTTTTTCCTTACCAGTGTCACCTGTGTGCTTGCACTAGGGGTTTGTAAGGTTACACTTTACTTGTGTGATGCGCCCTGAGGCAGTTTTGTTACGATTTGGTGCTATATAAATTCAGTTGAAATTGAATTGTATGAAATGTTTTCAGCATTCGAGGTGTGATGGTAGTGACACTTAAAAACCAAATAGAATGCATATCGCATTGCTTATTGCTCCCCAGCTCAGTCGCCAAGTGTTGGAGTTCACTCCGGTGAACGAGAGGGTCGCGTCCCTACGCCTTCGGGTCGGGGACAGGTCTCTCACCGTTGTCTCGACCTACGGGCCGAGCAGCAGTGCAGAGTACCCGACCTTCCTGGAGTCCCTGGGAGGGGTACTAGATAGTGCTCCGACTGGGGACTCCATTGTTCTCCTGGGGGATTTCAACGCCCACGTGGGCGGCGACAGTGAGACCTGGAGGGGGGTGATCGGGAAGCACGGCCTCCCCGATCTGAACCTGAGTGGTGTTCAGTTGTTGGACTTCTGTGCTAGTCACAGTTTGTCCATCACGAACACCATGTTCGAGCACAAGGGTGTGCATAAGTGCACGTGGCACCAGGACACCCTGAGCCGGAGGTCGATGATCGACTTTGTAGTCGTATCATCTGACCTTCGGCCACGTGTCTCGGACACTCGAGTGAAGAGAGGGGCAGAGCTGTCGACTGATCACCCCTCTTCAGGTCGGTGGAGTGTCCTTGCCTCAAGTGGAGGAGTTTAAGTATCTTGGGGTCTTGTTCACGAGTGAGGGACGGCTGGGGCATGAGATCGACAGACGGATCGGTGCAGCATCTGCAGTGATGCGGTCGCTGTATTGGACCGTCGTGGTGAAGAGAGAGCTGAGTAGGGGGGCAAAGCGCTCGATTTACCGATTGATCTACGTTCCGATCCTCACCTATGGTCATGAGATTTGGCTCATGACCGAAAGAACGAGATCGCGATACAAGCGGCCGAGATGAGTTTCCTCCGCAGGGTGGCTGGGCGCTCCCTTAGAGATAGGGTGAGGAGCTCGGTCACTCGGGAGGAGCTCGGAGTCGAGCCGCTGCGCCTCCACGTCGAAAGGAGTCAGTTGAGGTGGCTCAGGCATCTTTTCTGGATGCCCCCTGGATGCCTTGCTGGAGAGGTGTTCCGGGCACGTCCCACTGGGAGGAGGCCCCGGGGAAGACCCAGGACACGCTGGAGGGACTACATCTCTCGGCTGGCTTGGGAACGCCTTGGTGTTCCCCCGGAGGAGCTGGGGGAGGTGTGTGTGGATCGGGAGGTCTGGGCGGCTTTGCTTGAGCTGCTGCCCCCGCAACCTGACTCCAGATAAAGCGGAAGAAAATGGATGGATGGATGGATAGAATGCATATCTGGATCCATACATCTAATGATGCAGAGTCACTTGTTCCCAGTATCAATGTATCAACTACAGTATCAACTACAAAAACTCAATTTCACATGAGATGAGATGTACTTTATTGATCTCACAGTGGAGAAATTATGTTTACACTCCAGTTACCTCAGACAGCAATTAGTCCACAATTATTACTTGTTTACTGTAATAATGGCACACATCAGAAATAAAGACAGCACATACACATTTGACATTGTTTATGTGCACTAAGTTTGAAGAAGTCCGTTATCTGAATTGAGGCAAGTGGGTGAAGGTCACGCAGCAACCCTGAGATGCGCCACCGTCAGCTTGGGGGAGGAACGGGGACTAGTTGTAGCTAAAACTACACTGTCCCCGCAGAAGGGGGAAGGAATGACGTGAGCAGAAGCCGGAGTGGGGGGGAGGGAATAGAGCATGCTTCTGTCCTATGAAAACAGTTTGTCTTTGTGAATTAAGACACAGCCAAATGTTCCCCAGGCCGAAGACATTCCTCTGGAGGAAAACAGTGGAGTGTTGTGGTTTGAGCAGTGAAAAACATTTTAAACAGTTCCACCAACCAAATCCCAATTATGAATTAAGAATATTCCCAATTACGAATTAAGACTATTCACCGGCCTCTGAAATCTTCAACTTCAACTGCAAGGCACGCATCTGCTACACACTTGTTACATACTAACAATATGCAGTAATCCAAGGATGTGTTCTATTTGCTTTCTCACCGTTATTCCCCAGTGTTTGAGGAACCAGAAGATCCCAGTGCCCGCTCCTTTTTCTCTGAAATCATCTCCTCTGTGTCAGATGTCAAGTTCAGCCACAGCGGTCGCTATCTGCTCACCAGAGACTACCTGACTGCCAAAGTGTGGGACCTCAACATGGAGAGCAAACCACTGGAGACATATCAGGTGTGTAAACAAACACCAACAAGATTTTATCTCCTAGTTTCATCCAATAAGGTGCTGTCAAGATGTAGGTGAAACCGGGGCACAGTGAATCAGTAGCTATATCTACAAAACTATATATATATTTGCAGCAGTTATGCCCTATTTTAATGCATAAAGACATCCCCTCCCTTATAAAATGTTTTGTTTTTGGATACATTAACGGTAAAACTAAGTGGCAAGTGAAATCAGTTTTTTCCTTTCAAAAGTCAATTTTGTGGATGTCAGTGTCTTTGTATTTATTTCTCACAACAGAGGAAAGGTGGCCCAAAAAATTATTAGTTATAAGACTACCCCATGCAACTGATGAGCATGTGTTATGTCTTCTCCAGACTATCAGCTATTTGATAACATGACTCATGTGTGTCACATGCACCCCGGGCACAGTGAATCAGTCTAGAAAGTGATTTACTAATCCCCAGTATCAAGTGGATGACAAATATTACTTGTTGAAGCTTATACATTTATTTTTCCATGAATTATTTCTATAATTTGTGTATATAAACAACTGTTTGAACAGCAATTATGACAGTTGTATCTATAATAGGTTCTAAAGGACTTATATCACTATATAAGACACTCACACATTACATAGCTGGTTTGCTGGATTATAGTTTGTAGATGCATCAGCATATATTTAATAATTTTGAAGAAATCTTTATAATCATGTGTTTTTTCATTATATTCTAAGTTGATTCACTGTGCCAAATGAGTTAATGTCCGGAGCACAGTGAATAAAAAAAAATTAAAATAGATTTTAAACACCTGTAAATTCCACTTGGGGAGAAATAAATAACACAGCCTTATAAATAATAACTTGCTATATTAAATCCACAATAGAATGACCTAAACCTATGCATAATGTGTTTATGCTGCCACAAAACAACATTTCTGATCCACTGTGCCCCGGTTTCCCCTACTGTTATACAAATGAGGAAAAAAGTTCTATAAGTTGTATAGTTGGCTATTCATGTACATTTTCTGTAATATCAGCACCTGGTATTCTATTCACTAACACAAACATACACAGGAGCATTGTGTTAGTTATGGGCAAATGCTGAAGCTGCCAACAAACTGATTGGCCGCCAACAGAGCTGTAAAATCCAGTGTTGCAGGTTAACTGTCACAACAGTGTTGCGTTCAGGTTGTTAACATATAGAAATATTTCTTGCAATAGTCCTTCTGCTCTGTCTTCTTTCTCAAACATACAGATGTGCTTCAGCAAAGCTCTGAATCTCATAAATTTAATCATTTTGTTGTGTCCACTCCATTAGAAATAAACAGTTTCCCTACTCACAGAATCTGCGATTTTTTTTTATCTTACATTTCCCCGGTGTAAGTGAGGAATCCATTGTTCTCATTATACCAAGGGAAGTACAGCATGAAGAGATTTTTATACTTTTCCCTCACATTTCACTTACTGGGACCTTCAATGTGTAGTGAAGTGCTGGTGGAGGTACGGTATGTGCTCTGGGAACACTTCTTGTTGATTGTATTCTCCAAACTGCTGAGTGACGAAGCCTTTAATGAAGGAGATACTCGCACTCTGAAGGCAGCCCCTCATAAACACACTGCTCACTGGGGCTTACGTATTTAAGACTTTTAAGAATAATTGAGTAATTAGTTGTTAGAAAATCTCTCTGTTGCGGAAAGTAAGAAACTTTTGCTGTGGCTCGAGATTTCAACTGTGGTGGAATGCACAAACAGTAAAGGATCGCTATGCTGCACGTGCAGGATGATGCGTTACATGTGAATTCAGGTATGGGAGCATGCAGCGGTGCCCTGCATTGCTGCATCCACCCACCTTACAGAAAACCTCCTTGGGTTCCTGGATGCAAAACTGAGTTTGCATTTTAGTGTTTACTTTAGGTCATATCAGCTTGTCTGTGTGCATGTAGGCACAGGCGAAGCATTTATCAGCACCTTTTTTTCCCCAAAGTGGATTTAGTATTCCTGCTGCAGGCATGTGGGTGCATGTGTGTATGTGTGCGCGCGTGCATGTTTTGTTAATGCATGAGGGCCTGCGAGACAGTCAGGAGTGGGCAGCTAAGATGCACCAGAGCTATTTATAGGTTGCCGAGCCTCCACTCATAAAGTGGGAATGAGGGATACCTTACACGGTGCAACAACACCTAGATCTGCAATGCAGCACCAGGAGGGAGGCAGGAGGAGGAGGTGGTGGGGGGGGGGGGGGTTTGCGAATCAGACAGAAAGGATTGGCAAAAATACTGGCATCTATGCGGGCAAGCCGAGGAACGTGAAGGAGACGAGAGGAAAGTGGATTCAGACTTCGACTTTTGTTGTTTTCATGCATGTTTATGAAGCATTTGAATAATGAGATGCTGCTGCAAATCAAAGAACATGCAGAGTGGGAAAAAAAATATACAACACACCAACACCGTATCATTTCATTGCACCCGTCCAGGCAGCTCCGTGGGGGAAAACAAACGTGTCCCTGAGTTTGACGTACGACCACGAGTCGACCTCAGCGTGACCATATATCGATTTAAACTCGACTGCTGACTTTATGCAGAATGCGAAAACACTTAATGCCGGCGAGGCTGTGCACATTTCAGCCCTTTTCATCACAGAATGCTGATGCAGGCAGGTGGACTGAAGGCACGGCTTGGTTGTTATTATTATACGTGTGTGCGATCACATGCACGGCGTGCCCTTGGTGGGTTTGATAATGCTGCACTGCTTGTTAATGGATTGAGTGATCTGGAAAAGGATTTTAGATTAAAACCTGCTGCTGAGGGCTGGAGTTTTATTGCCTTCAGGGAGGTTTGTTTTCCCTGTAATGTGTTTTGTGTATTTATGTGTTCCTGTGCTTGCTTTTGTATTTGTGTATGTATTAACATGGGGGTGACGCTTTCTGCTGGACTAATTTTCAGTTGTTCTCTTCAGGTTCACGATTACCTCCGCAGCAAATTGTGTTCCCTTTATGAAAACGATTGCATCTTTGACAAGTTTGAGTGTGCCTGGAATGGCTCAGACAGGTAACCCAGACACCTGTGTGTGTTTCTGCAAATGCCCTCATTCAATGTCTGTTTACTGATATAACCATCATTATGTGCTAAGCTTTTATAGTGCAGCAGAATATTTACAGACGAATCCTGCAAATGGTGATTCCAGTGCCAAATTTAGCATAAAATGCTCCTTAGACATTACTCATTTGGAAAAAAAATAAAAATAAAAAAAATAACATCTAGCCACTTGAATTTTCCATAGACTGCCAGGTAGGGGTGGGTCAATTGAAGAATTACACAGGGGACAAAATTAAAAATGTTCTAATCATACGGAAACTACACCACATTATTTGTCTGATCATAAAGATTCCAAAAGGTATAGTTTGGACTATCTATGACTGAATGTTATTGAGTTATGAGGTATAAACAGCAAGAATGGTGACAGAGGTCAGTTTCAGTTTGTAAAAGGGTCAAAAGTTAAAGTTGCTCCAATTTTGGTAAAAAAAAAAAAAAAAAAAAAAAAAAAAGTGGTGCAAATAATTAATATGGTTTTTAAAAGTAACAGTTTGCATCATGTGTCATGCTTAGTTATCATCTTACAGGGTAATATATGTCACATGTCATGGAATCCAATGGACGTCAACATTGTTTGGTCTTTACTTTGGAGACCAAACATTCAACACTGTCAAAACTATTCCATTTATTAACTCAATTAGCTCAACCAATAATTTGTACCACTTTTTACCTAAATTGGAGCAACTTTAACTTTTGACCCCTGTACAAACTGAAATTGACCTGATGATGATCAGATAAATAATGTAGTTTATATAATGGCTGAGTAGATCCTTGTCATTTGATTGCTGCTTTGTGTGCCACATGACATGGATTATTCATCCCATTTGTATTGTGTTGCATTTACTGAGCAGATTTGGTTCTGTACCATTTGCATGCTGCAACCACTGCACACTCGCACCGTGCACACACAATAGTGGGGATGGCGTTTAGCTAAACATGGTGGAGTTTGTTTTGCTGACGGACGATGATTTGAATGAGCTAATTGATGCTGCCAATTCTTCTAATACAAAAAAAAAAGTAACAAATCCACTACACCATATGCCATCTGGAAGCATGAAGAGCTAGGATGAAAAGCTAGACAAATTTCTGATGCAATTTTTCACCGGAGTGAGGAAAGCAGACCGCAGTCTGTACACGAAGTGCACGGTATCACGGACTACATTGTCAGAATTGTTTTTGAAATATCTGAGTTTTTGCAAGTTGACTGAGAACAATTTTGGACTCCTATTTAAAGTTCATGTTGGACTGTTTAGAATCTGTTGATGTCAAAGGATCAGTGACACCCAACAAAATGTAACTCCCTTTTCTGTTTATAAATTAATAAAATATCAAACGACAAGGATCTATTTTCACCATTATAATTCAGTTGACTCCTACCTGGCCACCTACTAAAAATTCAAGTGGCCAGATAGTTTTTTTTTTTTTTCCAAAAACATAATATCTAAGGAGTATTTGTGCCGGATTTGGTGCTCGTATAATGCTTATAATTTTTTATGTGGGAGGGAAGCAAGTTTCCAGACTCTAATGCGGTAACTAGGTTTCCTTTCCCTGCTTTGCTTAGTGTCATCATGACCGGCGCCTACAACAACTTCTTCCGCATGTTTGACCGGAACACCAAGCGCGATGTGACCCTGGAGGCATCCCGGGAGAGCAGCAAGCCCAGGGCTGTCCTTAAACCAAGGCGGGTGTGTGCGGCCGGAGGAAAGCGTCGGAAGGACGACATCAGTGTGGACAGTCTGGACTTCACCAAGAAAATCCTCCACACCGCCTGGCACCCAACTGAGAACATCATTGCCATTGCCGCCACCAACAACCTGTACATCTTCCAAGACAAACTCAACTCTGAGATGCATTAGTGAAGAGACGCGGGTGATGGATACACAAGATTACACCCGTCAGCACAGCTATACCAGAATGTACACAAAGACGCACACTGTTACATGCAGGAAAACGCCTCCAGAGGCTGGAAGGCAAGATAACACAAACAGGCAAAACTCCTTCACCTCCCCATTGGTGTCCCCAAACTGAAAGGATCCCGAGAGGGCTAGAAAGGATGTGGGCTGGATTACAAGATGGATTTTCTTATTGTCACCCTCTGGATTGCTGTTGCTCACATTCTGAGGGATATAAAGTCCCCAGAATGGAAAGATGTTTACATCTTTGTATTTTTTCTTTAGGCTCCTATTTTTCCCCAAATCCCTCTCCCCACCTACTCCTCTGTATTGTCAGGAGTTTCAGCAAAGCCTGTTCTTCGCCTGCTGTTTGTGTTGCGGTTGTCAACCAGCTAAGTTTGATTTCACATCAATTACACCCCTAATGTTTTTGTAATTTTTGATGGCGACTGTACTGTAGGGAATGATGTGAAAGGATGCAATGGGGAGCCTCCCCTTAATCCAAGAGCATCCAGATGCCTCTCTGCTCGCCTTCATCCAGGAGACTTGATGGTGTTCAGGGAGTTTTAAACATTGTTTCAGTCTCAGTGGTACATAGACTGTCTTTCTATAGCTCTTTCTCATCTGATGCAGATGCAAGTGCTTTAGGGTGCATCACATTCGCCCAATCACACAAACAGATGTCCGCGTGCTGCCATTCACAGCGCTTGAAGGCAAACAGGAAGCAATTTGGGGATTAAGGACTTTGTTCAAGGGTAAATTAGTAATTTGCCTGTCTGGTTGGGGAATTGAACCTATGCCCTTCTGGTCACCAGGTCACTTCCCCAATGATGTAATGCTTCCCCGGCAGAAAGATCAGGCTCATGTGGCTCATGCATCATATAACAAAAGTCGAACCAAGCAAAAAGATGAACAAATAATATTTAAGCAAATGAATTCAGTAAGCAAAAGGATGCTGCATGTACAACTGATTTAGCCTAAGTGTGTGTAACTTGACTGACTTGGCTGCCTTCATTTAGCACCGCTGTACAAAGGCTTCCGGGGCCCCATGCAGCACGAGTAACCATAGATGACCGAGCGCTCCTGCATTTATTTGTGTCTGCGGACACTGAAGCATGTTTACCCGTGTTCGGTTCATACACTTACATGTACACTTTGAATGAAGCTGTCCAAGGGTCAGTTTCTACTCCCTGAAACTGAGAACCAAGAAAAATGAGGAATGCTTCTGATTAATACTGTATTAAAAAAAAAAAGACAAAGAACTCAAAGGGCCTAAACAGTGTCTGTAAATAACAACTCTTTTCTGATGTGTGCAAGGTTTGGATTCTTTAACACGATCGTCCATTAATTCATAAACAGACCGCTGCCTCAGTCATCCGTATTGATGATTGATTGCCTCCAAAGCTACAGCACAGACATGGTATTTTAATCTCAAGCCTTCACCAACTACTTTGCTGACATGGAGAATCTTTTCATTTGAGATCTGTTTTATTTGACCTATTTTTTTAAAACATCACTTTTATTCCACACTGTTGATTCACATATTTTTGTGTTAACAGAATTGTCAAATAATGTTAATGTTTTTTGAATAAAGATTTCAACAAAAATTCCACCCAATGAGCATACAAATGTGATTTTTACAGTAATGTGAAGGTGTAAATTTATACATATCTACTGTATATGGACTTATTTTGTAGTCTGAAGCACCATCTAGTGTCATCACATCTGTACTGCATTTGGAGACAAAACTTTTTTGGACTGCTATTCATGACATTCAGAAGATTAAAACATTGATATCAAAATTGTGCAAAAGTATTTCACCAACTTGTTTAAGGAAGCAGAGCTAAATACTGAAGGTTCAGATGCAGTTCAAATTCAATAAAACACCAACATGCAAACATTTGCATTATATTTATAGGTCACATAGGAAAAACTTTACTTACTGTTATCCACACATTACTTTAGCGTTGTGAATGCTCAATATATCAAATCCCTGCACAGCAGGGGAGGAAGCAGGAAGGGCAAGAAAATAATGCACACGAGATAAACAGCATGGATACATGATAACTGCAAGAGACAAGATTTCTGAGGTACAAGTTAAAGTAGTTGATATCTTTCAATCTCTATATTTGTGTGTCCCTGTGGTCATCTATTCACTTGGGACAAAAATGAGTTTAGTTGACACAGAGATTCAGAATAAGGGTGATTATTTAACTACGGGCACTATTGGCCTTGTAAATGTAATTCCCACCACACCATTGCCTTACAATATAAAGCACCTTGGGGTAACTGTTTGTTGTGATTTGGCGCTATATACATGTGCTCTGATGTCACTGTTTATCTCCATAGAAACTACCCAAACAATCTTTCATACAAACTGTTTAGGGACATTACAGTGTTGTGGTAGAAATTACGGCAATAGTGTGGGACAACTACATTTTGTTTAAAAAAAAATCAACAGTTGTATGACATTGAATACCCCAATTATGTTTTGATTATTTTACTGATATTTTATTCAGCGATATTTTAAAACATTAGAAAAAACGTTTCTTTACCATTCATTTTTATCAATGAAGATCAAAAGTCTGGGTGTGGGACAAGCACAAAACGGCAATATTTGCATATAATGATGCTGAAAAAAGGTGAAAAAGTCATCATAGACTACTAGAACAAATTTCTTAACACACTTTCATTGTAAAGATAACTATAAAAGTGTGAAATTTCCCCTTTTTTCTGTTTTTCATACAATATGATCAAAGGACATAATAAGTGCCCGTAGTCTAAGAAATGCTATTATTGGACGGGGCAATAAGAAACACCCAGAGCGGTGTTGCTGTCCACTTGCTGCAAGTCGATTGCTGATGAGGGGCAAGGTCTTACAGAATGAGTTCCTCATCATCAGCTATCTTAAAGTTTATTTACACTTAGTGAGGTAAACGTGCACATTTACGTCTCTGTGTCCATACACACTTCCAATGATGTTTTCAGCTGTTCAGTGGCAATAGGAAGCTGTTGCTCGTGTTTCTGAATGCCCTGTCCAGTAACAATTTAAATCAGAGCAATGTTTGCATTCCAGAATAACACACTGACTAAACTTATATTTGCCCAGAGTGAAAATGACCCCCCCCCCCCCCCCCCCCCCAAAAAAAAATAAACCATCCAAAAATGGGGCCCAGGTTGAAAAAGGCAGAGTTCTCCTTTATTCTATTGACTCCCGAATGCTACTTGCCCCCCCACACCCTCAAATGCACATCCACCCAAAGGGACAAAATACTTCTCTTTAGAACATTTCAAGCCAGTGGTGACACTCTTCAATCAAGGACACAACAATGAAATAACTGAAAACCACATCACTGTCAAATTCTGTGTTGAGGGTATGATGACAGCTGGAGCACAATGAAATGTTTAAAAAAAAAAAAACACAACAACAACAACTCACAAAATTATCACAACAGAGGGCTGAAATTCTAATTCTTGAAGTATCTCTACGACTTGTTCAAGTAGATCACTTTTTTCTCTTTTCAAATCCCCCCATTGGCTGTAACACCAGAAAGGGGATACAGAATTGCACTTCCCCTGCACATTATAATGAAAATAAATGTATCCAATTTTCACCAACTTTGAACAATTTGTAGAACACACTACTGATTATTTGAATTTATGATCCTCCAGCAGCCTTTACTTATTTATTTATTTTTAGTATTAGTGGCTGACTTCCTACCTCACCCATCAACCCCCCCACCCCAATTAATGTTTGATCTACATGAAGTAACATTTTTAGCTTTAAATTTTGAAGGCTGAACTGCCAATAGTCAATTAACTTACATCTTAATGTGGTACCACAGGAGGTCTGCTGGCTCTTTTTATTTCCAAATAAAGTATCAGAAAACAAACATGCTTCAGTGACTAACTTATCTACCAATGCCATCAAACCAACACTAAGACAGCTGAATGCTGTGGCATTAGGGCAGCAGATAACCAAAACAATCATTCAGTTTGTGATAAAAGCATGCAACGTGGCACACATATTGTGAATGAATTGTTTATTTTCAGATATGGAACCATCCTGGAGCTGACCTCTAATGAGCTACAGGGGTCAATAAAGAATTACACAGGGGTCAAAATTTAAAAATGCTCATCATCATAAGGATTGCAAAAAGGTATAGTTTGGACTATCTATGACTGAATGTTCTGAAGTTATGGGTAAAAACAGCAAAAATGGTGACAAAGGTCAATTTCAGTTTGTACAGGGGTAAAAAATTAGTTACTTCAATTTTGGCAATAAGTGATGCAAATTATTGGTTGAGCAAACAGGATTAATAAATGCAATAGTTTTGACTGTGTTGAATGCTTGGTCTCCAAACTAAAGGTCAAAAAAGGTCGACGTCCATTGGATTCTATGACATATGACATATGTTACCCCGTAACATGATAACTGGTTCAACCTATTCCTTTTTAAAATGCTATTAATCAATAATTTACTTTTTTTTTTTTTTTTTTTACCAAAATTGGAGCAACTTTAACTTTTGACCCCTGTACAAACTGAAACTGACCTTTCTCACCATTTTTGCCTTTTTTTTTTTAAATGCCATAACTCCAGAACATTCAGTCATAGACAGTCTAAACTATACCTTTTTGGAATTACTATGATCAGACAAATAATGTGGTATAGTTTTCAACATGATTGGAGCATTTTAAAATTTTGACCCCCCCGTAATTCTTTATTGACCCCTATAGCTCATTAGAGGTCAGCTCCAGGATGTCTACATATCTGAAAATAAACATTAGTTAATTTAGAATATGTTTACCGAATTTCATGCTTTTATCACAAACTGAATGATTGTTATGGAAAGTTTAGCTAAGCTGCACCACTACATGTGTTATCAGTGGTGGATGCCAGCCGCACCATCTTGTTTTTGTTGTTAGCGCCGCCCCCACCAAAAACATCAAGCCACAGCAAAAATATTTGTCCGATGATTACTGGAGATAATAATAGAGGTGGAAAGCCAATCTGATATTTAGTGAAGTGACATTATTACAGTAAGTATAAATCCTGGCCATCTCATTTAAATAACAATAGTACAGTCACTCAAGTACAAGTTTATGACAAAGAAAGCATCCATCTTGATATTTTCCTGCAGTATTTAGTGTTGTGAATTATAAATAATTCTGGTAAGAACACTAGTGTACAATCAGTCATGTTCTTCAACTGAAAACAGTTTTAACCACATTAACATTGAAATGTAATTTATACTAGTGCACTGATTTGACATATTATTGCGATGCTACGATTATCAAATGCACAGACTGCTGCTTTTATGCAATCAAACTGTAAATAGCATGGCTACTTTTAAAAGTTCTTAACGTTAGAAGTGTACTGACAAACGCAGCGCCTCCACCCTCACCCCTCCGTCTCTGAGTGACGCTCCAGCTGAGCAGTCAGGAAAGGATTGAAAAAGAAGTCGAAGCCAAACTGCAGTGCATTCAGGGCCGTGCGTCTCCAGTCATGTTCAATCTTGTGCTGCCTGCGGCTGGGCATGCGGTTGTCAGTGCACGACATGCAGTGGATGGCCTTCAGTTCAAACACGGGCCATTTGGAACCTAAACGACCCTCCAGAATGGTACTGAACTCCACCAGGCTTTCGGTGTTCAAGTGTAAAAGCACAGCCTTGAACTCGTTACTCGCCCGCAGAACAATGTCTTTAGTTGCGTCTTCATCGTCTATGATCGTTCCGTCCTTGGTTTTCCTCTCGAGCGGCATGCCCATTGTCACCTCAAATTTGTATCGATCAAAGCGCTTGACGTGACATTGATGCTTGGCTAGGTGTTTAAGCTTACAGAGGAGGTGTTCTGTACTGGGTGCTGGAGCGGGCTGGGGCTCGGCTGTGACATTTGCTTCGTCACACAACGGATACGGCTCCCCATACAGGCACCGCATCCAGTCTCCCATAAATACAGGCAGCAGGTTGATGACTGACTGAGGGCCGTTCTCAATTTCTGTCACACGAACATATCTGAAGTGTCCGGTCCAAGTGACGCGGTGACCTTCAAGGTGAGAGCAGAGAATCTGGGTTTGGGCCATGTTGGATTCTTTCCAGGCACGTGGGCCACAGAGGTTACTATACTCATGCCACGTGAGGGTGGAATTATAAACCTTCATGCCTTCAGACCTGTAGACGTACATCCAGCAGAAGAGCACCACTGCGCTGAGCCACACCAGGATGAGCTTGACAATGCTACTGTGTGACAATGACTGCAACACTACAATTGGGTTGAGGCTGAAGCGAGTCCAAAGCCTTAAGACTACTGGGACAAAGCAGATTGTCACTGTGACAACCAGCTTGGTCAGTTCCAGGGCTAAAAACCACTGCACTAACTGGATGATGAGCAGTGCTGCCAAGCCCAATGAAAGAACAGGAAGAGCAAAGAGAAAAAGAAAGTAGCCTACAAAGGTGCGGATGAGTCCGATGGCAGTGGAGTTGTTGAGGAACACCAGGCAGAGCTCACACCAGGTGAAGCAGACCAGGTAGGGCACCAGGCAAAGGTAGGTGCCACTGAAGCCTCTCAGTTGAGCCATGCGTAAAAGGAGGTAGAAGAGGTGCCCATACAGGAGCCATGGCACCCCAAGGTGCAATGCCACTATGTCTCCTAAAGGCACAGTGATGAATGTCATTCCAAGGATCCTGAGCATCCAGAAAGACTCTGGCAGCAGTTGAGTTAGAGAACAGACCCCAGACAAGACCTCTGTCAGGAGGGCTTTACGGGCGAAGAGCTGAGCAGAGGCATGAAGGCTGAGGAAGGCCGTAACTGTGAAGAAGAATGCAACAGCAGCCAGCTCTGAGCAAGGGATCCACGCTTTATCGGCCACAGGGAACGAGAAAACCACAAAAACCACCGACAGCGAGAAGTACCTGAACAAACAAGGAGACAAGAAATGTTCATTTCACTGTTAAACCATTTTCACCTATTTGAATAGTGTTTAATGTGCTGACTTTACTATTTTTACTTTGAAAATGTTCAACCAAAAAGTAAGCTATTATTTGATAAAACATGCATGTGGGAAAAATATTAATGCTCACAGGTACGGCTCTAAGTGAGTCCAACCAAAGTTGGTCTCAGCCTGCTCCAGATCCAGGCCAGGTTCAAAGTGACTCAGCAGGTCTGTCAGGGCTTGAAAATTTTCCCATGCCTTTGAATTCTGAGGAAGAAAATGCTCATTATACGCTCCGTAATTTCACAGCCAAAACAAAAAATGGCTAAAGTTTACTGCACAATATTTCAGTCATACACAAGGTGTAGAGCTGTAATAAAAGCAGCCACTGACCTGGAATACACGCAATGTGCAGATGACCATGGAGAAGAAGGACATGTAGAAAACCAAGAGAGGGACGAGGAAGATGAAGAACTCGATGGTGAGATTGGAGATGATAAAGAAGAAAATCAGTGCATTAACATGGTGTGTGGGGATCAGGGCGCTGAGCCACTGCATGCCAGCCCGGGAAGCCCAGTCAATCAGGTGCTCCTTTATCTCCAGCAGAGCGTGCAGGGGGAACTTCAACATCTGTGGAAACAAATGAATAAAAAGTGCAACCAAGTTCCCATAGTGCAACTGTAAAATAAGACCATTTCTCAGGCAACATTTATTAAATGTGTCTCTTGAGTGGGAGAGCAATTAAACAAAGTGTCACAGAATGACTCCCACCTCAGAGACAGACCTACAAGCAATTTATTGAGCTTCCTATGCACAGTCTTGATTAAAAGATGTCACTGTAAGCACCACTTAAAACTGGGAAATAAAATGTTAACATATCTGGCACAGTGGCACTTTGTGGTTGTAAGCAATCAATTAACAGATGAGGCAGGAAACATTTAAATATCTGTGTTTACAGTGAGGCAAATAAGTATTTGATCCACTATCGATTTTGCAAGTTTTGACACAAAGAATGGAGAGGTCTGTAATTTTTATCGTAGGTACACTTCAACTGTGAGAGACAGAATCTAAAAAGAAAATTCAGAAAATCACATTGTATGATTTTTAAATAATTCATTTGTATTTTATTGCATGAAATAAGTATTTGATGCAATACAAAAACAGACCTTAATATTTGGTACAGAAACCTTTGTTTGCAATTACAGAGGTGAGACGTTTCCTGTAGTTCTTGACCAAGTTTGCACACTGCAGCAGGGATTTTGGTCCACTCCTCCATACAGACCTTTTTCAGATCTTTCAGGTTTCAAGTTTCAGCTCCCACCAAAGATTTTCTATTGAGTTCAGGTCTGGAGACTGGCCAGGCCACTCCAAAACCTTGAAATGCTTCTTAATGAGCCACTCCTTAGTTGCCCTGTGTGTTTTTCCGGTCATTGTCACGCTGGAAGACCCAGCCACGACCCATCTTCAATGCTCTTACTGAGAGAAGAAAGTTGTTTGCCAAAATTTCATGATACATGACCCCATCCATCCTCCCTTCAATACGGTACAGTCATCCTGTCCCGTTTGCAGAAAAGCACCCCCAAAAATGATGTTTCCACCCCCATGCTTCATGGTTGGGACGGTGTACTTAAGGTTCTTCTCATCCTCTAAACACGGCAAGTGGAGTTGATGCCAAAAAGCTCTATTTTGG
Organism: Thalassophryne amazonica; assembly: GCF_902500255.1. Lineage (NCBI taxonomy): Eukaryota > Metazoa > Chordata > Actinopteri > Batrachoidiformes > Batrachoididae > Thalassophryne > Thalassophryne amazonica. Next base: position 27,975,439 of record NC_047113.1, read on the forward strand.
TCTCATCTGACCACATGACCTTCTCCCATGCCTCCTCTGGATCATCCAGATGGTCACTGGTGAACTTCAAATGGGCCTGAACATGTGCTGGCTTGAACAGGGGGACCTTGCTGCCCTGCAGTATTTTAAACCATGACGCCATAGTGTTACTAATGTAATCTTTGCGACTGTGGTTCCAGGTCTCTTCAGGTCATTGACTAGGTCCTCCCGTGTAGTTCTGGGATTTTTCAGAATCATCCTTATCCCACAAGGCAAGATCTTGCATGGAGCCCCGGACTGAGGAAGACTGACAGTCATCTTGTGTTTCTTCCATTTTCTAATAATTCTGCCAATTGTTGCCTTCTCACCAAGCTGCTTATCTATTGTCCTGTAGCCCATCCCAGCCTTGTGCAGGTCTACAATTTTGTCCCTGGTGTTCTTAGACAGCTCTTTGGTCTTGACCATGGTGGATAGGTTGGTGTGTGATTGATTGATTGATTGTGTGGACGGGTGTCTTTTATACAGGTAACGAGTTCAAACAGGTGCAGTTAATACAGGTAAAGAGTGCAGAATAGGAGGGTTTCTTAAAGAAAATAGGTCTGTGAGAGCCAGAATTCTTGCTGGTTGGTAGGTGATCAAATACTTATTTCATCCAATAAAATGCAAATTAATTATATAAAAATCATACAATGTGATTTTCTGAATTTTCTTTTTAGATTCTGTCTCTCACATTTGAAATGCACCTATGATAAAAATTACAGACCTCTCCATTCTTTGGAGGTGGGAAAACTTGCAAAATCGACAGTGGATCAAATACTTATTTCCCCCACTGTACGCTGATATAATAAATTTCCCATGAAGATGTCCGGCTAGAATTATTTTCCTTTCTACACATCTTCATATGGTGTGCAAACACTGCGTGAGGTTTCAATGAAATCCATCATCAGGTTTAGGAAGAGCTGCACATACAAGGACCCAAAGTTTTAAAGTCACAAAATACAGATGCTATGAGCACCCACTCAGTTTCCTTTTGACCTTGATAAATTGTGTTACGTGTGAAAAACTCACCTATTTTCCTCTAACAATTTTACACTCTCAGGTAGACAAACCCCAAATTGCATCTTCATGAAGACAAATACACTAAAGTAACAATACGTGCCATTTTGCACATCTGACAGACGCAATTCTCATTACACACTGATAGTAACTCTGCATGCAGGCATATTTGTGAGTAAAATTGTATTTGCACACATGCAAACCTTTAATAAATCAGGCCCTAAACATGTGCTATAGTGATATCCTGGCTAGTATCCTAAAGTACGAGTATGTCCACTTGAGGTGTCATGGATACCAAAACCTATGGTTCAGATGTTTTGGTTTTTTTTTTTTTTTTTTTAAAGGCACAGATCAGATCAGCCAAAAAAAAAAAAAAAAGAAGGAAAAGAAAAAGAAATACTACTTTCCTTTCCATTAAAAAAAAAGAACTTAAAGGATGGGCAGTGAAACCAAATAACTTGCCTGTGGGCCTAAATGAAAAATGAAATCAAGTGCAATGCTCTGTTCATTGGGCTCACAGCTGCACAGGGAAGAGACTATATGTATAAAAACTTCAATAAGGGTTTGAGCTGTCATTTCAAATAGCATCAAAAGAAATCAGTTTAGATTGAGAAAAACAATTGTTGATTCTGACAAAGCAGAATAAGGATATACAAAGTTATCACAGCATTCCCAAGCATCAAGAACTAGAGTGAGAAGTATCAAGGAATTCAAAGAGAAACACACAGTACAAAGCAAGACTGGCAGAGGTAGGAAGCAAAAGATTTCAAAGACTCTAGAAAGAAAACAAGTGAGAGATGTCCCTGAATGTCAATGTCAAATTTATTTATATAGCACATTTAATACAGAAAAACTGCCCAAAGTGCTGCACCCACCGAAAAAATAATAATAGTAATAATGAAAAACACAACATGAACAAAATGGCTAAGATGATAATCATAACCAAATCAGGAATCGGCTAGCTTGAGTCGAAAGCCAGAGCAAACAAATGAGTTTTTAACAAAGACTTGAAGATGTTTAAAGACAGGGCCATACGAATATTCAAAGGAAGCCCGTTCCAGAGTCTCAGAGCCGCCACTGAAAATGCACGGTCTCCCCTGGTTTTCAGCCGGGATCTCGGCACTTCCAGAGTCAGTTGATTGGCCGATCTCATATTTCGACCTGGAGCATGAACCGACAGAAGCTCGGAGAGGTAGGAGGGAGCCAATCCATTTAAACATTTAAGAACCAACAACAACAACTTAAAATGAATCCTGTAACTGAATGGAAGCCACTGCAGAGAGGCCAGTACAGGAGTTATATGGTCCCGCTTTCTGGTGCCCGCAACCAACCGCGCTGCGGCGTTTTGGACCAAGTGCAGACGATGAATGGACATTTGATCTAGCCCACAATATAGGGAGTTACAATAGTCCAAACGACAGGTGACAAAAGCATGAATCACTCTCTCCAAGTCAGCCCGGGGCAAATAAGGTTTAACTTTACCCAGGAGACGAAGTTGAAAAAAGCTAGACTTGATTACAGAGTTAATTTGCTTTTCAAATTTAAAAGAACTGTCAAAGATGACACCAAGATTCCTTACAGACGGGTGGCAGTGGTTACTCAGCAAGCCCAGAGCAGTGGCATCAAATGAGTTCCCAAATACCAAAATCTCAGTTTTAGAGTCATTCAGATTAAGACAATTATGGGTCAATCAGTCCTTCACCTCCTTCAAACAATTATTCAAAAGTTTAATATTGTCTCTGCCCAGGTACAGTGGAAGATAAATTTGCAGATCATCTGCAAAGCAGTGAAAAGAAATAGGTCTGGAGACCCCCAAACAACAACCAAGACACCAGTGAATGACTTGGCCAAGTCAGTCATTGTAATCTCAAAGACGTCAATCACTATAGAGACCTGGACAGGAATGGACTCCACTTCTGCAGAAGAGATACCTTCAAGCCAGACTAAAGCCTGCTAAGGACAACCTGGATAGAGATTATGCATACTGGAAATGTGTCCTTTGGTCAAATTAGACAAAACTAGAACTCTTTGGCCACAGAGACATTTCTTATGTTTGAAGAAAGAAGGGAGAAGCAAATAACTCAAAGAACACAGTCCCCATAGTGAAAGACAGCGGTGGGAGTTTTATGCTGTGGGGATGATTCAGTATGTCTGGAACTGGGAATCTCCTCAAGGTGGAAGGAATCATGAAGAAAGAAAGATATGTTAAGATTTTGAACGAAAACCTCAAGCAATCAGCAGCAAAACTGGATAATCGCTTTGTCTTCAAACAGGACAATAACCCAAAACATATGTCACTCCTGGTGAAGAACTACCTCCAGAAGGCCAAAATAAATATTACTGACTGGCCTGCACAAAGCTCTGGACTGGAATCCCATAGCAAATCTGTGGGGTGAACTGAAGACCAATGTCCATGTCCAAGATAATCAAATCTGGAGGGGAGAGATGTGGCAAAGAAGAATGGGCTGGGATTCCTCAGGAGACATATCTAAGACTTCTTGAAAACTACAACATGTGACTGCAGGCTCTTATCCAGCAAAAAGGACACACAATTGAATTAGCATTAGGGGGGATAACAATTTTTACCCTGGTAGCTTTTGGGTTTTGTGAAATAATTTTGTTTCTGTGTGCAAAGTAAAATAATGTAAGCATCCAAAATAGAACTAAGATGTTGAGAAATTTTGTGTCGAAAATTCCTTGCCTTGTTAAAAAAAGCACTTGGGAAAATTCTGAAGAAAATGTTAAATTTCAGACGGGGGCTAATAATTTTCTATTTACCTGTATGCCCTGAGTCCCGTTGGTGCCAGTGCTAATCTCCAAATGCGCATGAAGCGGATTAGAGTCTAGGACTCTTCCTGGACTGGATGCAGGTTACTTCTCCAGCCAAGGCCAGTGCCCATTTGCAGATGGGTAGACTGAAACAGTGTAGATTAAGTTTCTTGTCCAAGGACCCAGACAGGTAGCATGAGTGGGATTCGAACCCAGGTGTACAGATTATCCACTCACTACCTGCTCTGCGTTTAGATGAAGAAACATGCTTATTGGACTGTTTGCATATGAAGACATCTACTGTCTCTACTAATGTCTCAGTAAAAAAGAAAACATGAGCAAAATGACCAATTTGCATTGGCAAAGTTCTCCATCAAGAATTAAAAAATAAAAGTGAACATTTCAACTGTATGTCTTCTTGGTATCAATTAAATGTCACTTGAAATAACCCTCTCACAATGGGCATATCAAAGTAGTTTTCTCTGACACAATCAAACCTTGATCATTCACAAACAAAACATTTCTACAGTTCTCATAACCTATATTTCATTATACGGCTTATAGAATCCATCTCTTGGATGCTCCTGAACATCAGTGATGTAACCTGGAGTCTCCCACTGTGCATCTGCCCCAGAAGTTGTTTTGTGAAGCCAAAGGGGTTAGCTTTAAAGGATGCTTGTTTCCTGGACCTTTTCTTCCTACGCCTTCACTGCCACTCAGCTCCGCAGAGGGTCAGCAGCTTCTTTCTCAAGATGGTTCGCAACTCTGCCGGGGTGGGTGGGGTTGTTCCGCGTTAGCCTCTCTGAACTGTGTACTGAGGGACTTGAGCTCCTGATCTGGTGGATTTTTGCTGCTGCTCTCTGGCTCATGGTGAATGGAGTTCCTTCGATATTCTGTGCCAGGGTCTCAAACCTTTCCACAGCTAGGCTGACAATGATTGTCAAAAGCAAAGTAGTGTTGGCTCATTGTATTATTTTGTTTTGGGGGGGTAAAAGCAAAAACCTCACCTAATTTTGTTAGAATATGATTTAAACGTAAAAAATAGGGTGCCTTTTATCACGTCCTAATGGCCTGAAATCCAAGATGGCTTCCAGATGCGTTGCGCACTTCGCTTATTAAACATGACGGGCCTAAAATTGATGTTTGAACTTCTTTCTGTGTTTCTACCCCAGCTGTTGTTGATTGTAAATACCAACACCTCTCGTCCGTTTGTGTCATCACCCCAGTGTGCATTTATGCCTGAGCTTGTGCGTTTGCTGGTTCCTTCACGTTGGTTACTCCTGATTGGTCCATGATTGTAAGTACTTTGAGCTTCTTTGTCCCTCCAGTTTTGGGTTCTCAGGCTTTGTTCAGGTCTGTCTTTCCTCATTTGTATTTGCAGGAAACAAGTAACCACAGCAACCATAATGTAGATTAGAGTCCATATATTAACCAAACATGGCAGAGTCTTCATCTAAGAAGTCAAAAACTGTTGATTTTGGAATTTGCTTTATTTGTCAGCTGAGCAGCAAACAGATTATAAAAACTATGTGCTTCACCCTTCTTTGCCTTCAGTATAGAAGCTAATAACAACTCATGTTCATACGGGGAAAACCAGTTTTCTGCATTAAAGGAACGCATAAGTGGTTTGTCTGCCGATGACCTGCTACAGAAAAGTGTTTCCTACCACAAGTCTTGTTAAAGGATCTCACAAATAAAACGCACACTGAACAAGCAAAAAGCAGATACGAGAAGGGACAAGTAACAGGCAGAATCAGTGATGTAAAACAGAAGAAAAAAGGACGACCATCAAAATCCACGTCTACATGTACTTCCATTCCACGACCTACAGTGGAGCCAAGAAGTATTTAGTCAACCCCTGATTGTGCAAGTTCTCTTACTTAGAAAGATGAGAGAGGTCTGTAATTTTCAACATAGCTACACTTCAATTATGAGAGACAAAATGAGAAAAAAAAAAATCCAGAAAAATCACATTGTAGGATTTTTAAAGAATATTTTTGTAAATTATGGTGGAAAATAAGTATTTGGTCACCCACAAACAAGCAAAATGTCTGGCTCTCACAGACCTGTAACTTCTTCTTTAAGAAGCTCTTCTGTCCTCCACATGTTACCTCTATGAATGTTATCTGTATAAAAGACACCTGTCCACAGCCATAAGAGTCAGACTACAAACTCAACCACGGCCAAGACCAAAGAGCTGTCGAAGGACACCAGGAAGAAAATTGTAGATGGGCACAAGGCTGGGAAGAGTGAATCTACTATAGTCAAGCAGGTTGGTGTGAATAAATCACCTGTGGGAGCAATTTTAAGAAAATGGAAGACATACAAGACCATTGATAATCTCCCTCGATCTCTGGCTCCACACAAGATGTCATCCTGTGGATCAAAATGATCATGAGAACGGTGAACAAAAATACCAGAACTACACGGAGGGACCTGATGAATGACTTGCAGAGAGCTGGGACCAAAGTAACAAAGGCTACACATTACGCAGAGAGGGTCTCAAATCCTGCAGTGCCAGGCGTGTCCCCCTGCTTAAGCCAGTACATGTCCAGGCCCGTCTGAAGTTTGCCAGAGAGCATATGGATGATCCAGAAGAAGACTGCGAAAATGAAACCAAAATAGAACATTCTGGTAAAAATTCAACTCATGTTTGGAGGAAGAAGAATGCTGAGTTGCATTCCAAGAACACCAAATCTACTGTGAAGCATGGGGGTGGAAACATCAGGCTTTGGGGCTGTTTTTCTGCAAAGGGGATAGGATGACTGATCTGTGTTAAGGGAATAATGAACGTGGCCATGTATCGTGAGATTTTAAGCCAAAACCTCCTTCCATCAGTGACAGCATTGAAGATGCAACGTGACTGGGTCTTCCAGCATGACAATGATCCCAAACACACCGCTCGGGCAACGAAGGAGTTGCTCCCTAAAAAGGTCCTGGAGTGGCCAAGCCAGTCTCCAGACCTCAACCCCATAGAAAATTTGTTGAGGGAGTTGAAAGTCCATTTTGCTCAGCGACAGCCCCAAAACATCACTGCTCTAGAGGAGCTCTGCATGGAGGAATCGGCCCAAATACCAGCTACAGTGTGTGCAAACCTGGTGAAGACTTATAGGAAAAGTTTGACCTCTGTCATTGTCAACAAAGATTATGTTACAAAGTACTGAGTTGAACTTTTGTTATTGACCAAATGTTTATTTTCCACCATAATTTACAAAAATTCTTTAAAAATCCTACACTGTGATTTCCTGGATTTTTTTTCTCATTTTGTCTCTCACAGTTGAAGTGTACCTATGATGAAAATTACAGACCTCTCTCATCTTTCTAAGTAGCAGAACTTGCACAATCAGGGACTGACTAAATGCTTTTTACCCCACTGTACATGTACCAGAAGGAAGACTTTTGACAAGGAGATGTGTCGTTAGAAAAGACGACAAAGCAGACAACTTGCATGATGTCTCAACTGAAAACATGGGAGCTCAGCTCAAGGCAATTGGCCAAAAGACAACAAATGAACACTTGAAAGTCAGACTGAGCAATGTTGTTGGATCACCCGATCTTTTAACAGCAGTTGCAGGGGACATGAAGTATCACTTGCTGTCTCTTCTGCTAGCCTAAGATAAGGCTTCAATACTGCATCATCTTGAGAAAGTCAGTAGTAATGCACAACAGGCCGAAGCAGACCGAAATAAGGCAACTGAGAATGAGTCATCTGGCAATCAAGCAACACCACTACAAGCAGCAGCTACAACAGTAGAACATACAGATGTAGAGACAAATCAACCACCAGCATACCGAGTGGTGATCATTGCTGGAATGGCTGAGGTAAACTCTGTTACCAACACTGACCAAATAAAGACGTGTCAAGATTTTGAGACTCCTTTCTGGCGATAATCTGTAACATAGCTGCAAACTATGATAAGGACAGATTGGTATTCGGCATGTACTGAAAGAAACAGATGAATGACCCCAGATGAGGACCAAGAAAAAGTTAACAAATTACCATGTGAAGGACACCACGAATATTTCCCCGAAGGACTTTCTCTCGGATATCCGTATCAAAGCAGAGCTCAACGAGTATTTGGCTGACAAGTTTGTACGCCACAGCAGGAGCTCAAAAAAGACTGCAGGAACTTATGGTGACTTCAGGAACACAAGCCAAGGGTAATGTTGATATTCCAGCTTTGCTTCTTACCCACAGCCAAGAAGAGGCAGACACATTGCTCATACTGCATGCTGTAAGTATTCCCCATGAAGCACAGCTTGTGGTCAGTTCTCTAGGCACAGATGTCTTGTTCCTATCTGTCCACATGTATCCACACTTGCCCATTTCTAAAGTCTTCCTCACTGGAAAGAGCAGGCTGAAGAGGAACATTTCTGTCTGTAACATATACAACAACTTAGGACAAAAGCGCACTTCTGCACTGCTGGGCTTTCATGCTGTGACATGTCTGGTAGATTTGCTGGCAGACCCAAAGACTGGTTGCTCAAGGCATTCATGTCGTGACGATGAGCTCTTTGATGCACTAGCAATGCTAGGAAATGAGAACAATCTGCCCTCTGATGCATGCTTGTAGCTGGAACGCTTTGTTTGTGTGCTGTATTGATCAAAAATCCACACAAAAGTAATTGAGTTTCACTGGTTCCTCTACTCAAATCGTGTAGCTGAAGGAGAAAACCTTCCACCAACTTCTGTTTCACTCAACTTACATATTCGTCATCCACACTAAAGCACCATGATTTGGAGGACAGCTTATGAAAATCATCCATGCCTTCCAGCACCTACTGCATTTGGTTGGACATTTGAATCACTTCTCCCTGTTCGATGTTTGAATCAACCAGCTCCTGAGGCAATGCTGCACCTGATAAAGTGCAGATGCAAATGTGGATGTGAAGGAAGGCGTAACTGTCACAAAAATAATGTCCCATGTACAGACGTTTGTTGTTGCTAAAAACTATACCTACACACCATGTGACTTTTTCCATTTTTCCTCCATTCACAAAAAAAACAAACAAAAAAACTGAACTATAACCAACATGGTTTCTCTATAGTTTTGGAGATTTGACTTATTCATATAATGTAAACCATGTGATCAATATATTACTTTAATCAAACACATACTTTGTTTGTACATTTATTTCCAATATCACTGTATGGATTACAGTGTGAAAATAAGCAGAATGCAGTGTAAACGGTTGCCACTGTGGATGCCATATTGATAGTAGGTTTAGCATAAATTTGATTTCATTGGTTTCCTTGTCAGAAAACCTATATTTAGATACTTTAAGTTTACCACTACTTTTTAAGTAAACCATTACTTAAAAAGCCATCACTTGACCCAGCTATCTTAGCTAATTATAGGCCAATCTCCAACCTTCCTTTTCTCTCAAAAATTCTTGAAATGGTAGTTGTAAAACAGCTAACTGATCATCTGCAGAGGAATGGTCTATTTGAAGAGTTTCAGTCAGGTTTTAGAATTCATCATAGTACAGAAACAGCATTAGTGAAGGTTACAAATGATCTTCTTATGGCCTCAGACAGTGGACTCATCTCTGTGCTTGTCCTGTTAGACCTCAGTGCTGCTTTTGATACTGCTGACCATAAAATTTTATTACAGAGATTAGAGCATGCCATAGGTATTAAAGGCACTGCGCTGCAGTGGTTTGAATCATATTTATCTAATAGATTACAATCTGTTCATGTAAATGGGGAGTCTTCTTCACAGACTAAGGTTAATTATGGAGTTCCACAAGGTTCTGTGCTAGGACCAATTTTATTCACTTTATACATGCTTCCCTTAGGTAGTATTATTAGAAAGCATTGCTTAAATTTTCACTGTTACGCAGATGATACCCAGCTTTATCTATCCATGAAGCCAGAGGACACACACCAATTAGTTAAACTGCAGGAATGTCTTACAGACATAAAGACATGGATGACCTCTAATTTCCTGCTTTTAAATTCAGATAAAACTGAAGTTATTGTACTTGCCCCACAAATCTTAGAAACATGGTGTCTAACCAGATCCTTACTCTGGATGGCATTACCCTGACCTCTAGTAATACTGTGAGAAATCTTGGAGTCATTTTTGATCAGGATATGTCCTTCAACGCGCATATTAAGCAAATATGTAGGACTGCTTTTTTGCATTTGCGCAATATCTCTAAAATTAGAAAGGTCTTGTCTCAGAGTGATGCTGAAAAACTAATTCATGCATTTATTTCCTCTAGGCTGGACTATTGTAATTCATTATTATCAGGTTGTCCTAAAAGTTCCCTGAAAAGCCTTCAGTTAATTCAAAATGCTGCAGCTAGAGTACTGATGGGGACTAGAAGGAGAGAGCATATTTCACCCATATTGGCCTGTATTCATTGGCTTCCTGTTAATTCTAGAATTTAAAATTCTTCTTCTTACTTATAAGGTTTTGAATAATCACGTCACATCTTATCTTAGGGACCTCATAGTACCATATCACCCCAATAGAGCGCTTCGCTCTCAGACTGCAGACTTACTTGTAGTTCCTAGGGTTTTTAAGAGTAGAATGGGAGGCAGAGCCTTCAGCTTTCAGGCTCCTCTCCTGTGGAACCAGCTCCCAATTCGGATCAGGGAGACAGACACCCTCTCTACTTTTAAGATTAGGCTTAAAACATTCCTTTTTGCTAAAGCTTATAGTTAGGGCTGGATCAGGTGACCCTGAACCATCCCTTAGTTATGCTGCTATAGACTTAGACTGCTGGGGGGTTCCCATGATGCACTGAGTGTTTCTTTCTCTTTTTGCTCTGTATGCACCACTCTGCATTTAATCATTAGTGATTGATCTCTGCTCTCTTCCACAGCATGTCTTTTTCCTGATTCTCTTCTCTCAGCCCCAACCAGTCCCAGCAGAAGACTGCCCCTCCCTGAGCCTGGTTCTGCTGGAGGTTTCTTCCTGTTAAGAGGGAGTTTTTCCTTCCCACTGTTGCCAAGTGCTTGCTCAGTGGGGGTCGTTTTGACCGTTGGGGTTTTCTGTAATTATTGCATGGCTTTTGCCTTACAATATAAAGCGCCTTGGGGCAACTGTTTGTTGTGATTTGACGCTATATAAATAAAATTGATTTGATTTGATACTTTGTAATTATATCTTGTGTATTAGCAAAGACACTGCATTATTGCTAAACAGAGGCCATTTTGGATGCCATCTTGGTTTTCGGACCATTAGAATGTGAAGAAAAAAAAATGGCACCTTAATTTTTTTAAAGCTTATATCTTCTTTCAAAATTGAGGTTTTGTTTTTACCAAAAAAATAAATAAATAAAAATAATAATTAAAAAAAAAAACAAGAAATTACAACTGATGCTACAGTAAAGGGAGGCGTTATTGTCCGCAGCCTTTCATCCATGTCTTCTGTTGCTGTTGCTTCTAGCATAGAGTCTACATCATCATCATATTGTTGCCAGCCAGCTGTCTTGCCAGCTGGGGCCATCTGATCTGAACCCTCTTTGGAGGTCTGTTCTGAGGGGCTGGTTGCGGCACTTGAAGGCTCTTGGTTCTTATGGGGTATTTCTGGGTCTTCCTGAGAGACTGGCGCTTTGCTTTATCAAAGTTTTTTCAGAACCTGTGAGGCAGATCGAAGTGGACACCATTCGAGAAATTCAGCTGGTTTTCGGTGAAAATTTTAACGGCTGATGAGAGATTATGGAGTCTTACTGTCGCTTTAAGGACTTCCCACGGAGTGGGACGTTACGCCACGCTCTGAGGCGCCATCGTCAGCCTGTTTCAAGCTGAAAACCTCCAAATTTAAGCCTCTGTTGACCCAGGACGTCGTGAGAGAACAGCAAAGTTTCAGAAGAGCTTGGTATCAGCAGTTTATCTGGACATTCCACTGTTAAAGGAGATTTTGTAATGAAAGACGTGCGGACGGATTGGCGCGTTGGCAGGCAGCCGGCGCAGCACGCCGCCACACCTCCGTGTTGATAACCATTTGTAAAAACCAGGCGGCTTTTGATGGCTTTCAGTAGAGTGAGTATCTGAGAAATTGTTTAACAGCTGGACATGTTCCAACTTGTTCTTAAGGCTTCCAACGGAGGTGTTTTTCCTGTGGCGGCACGCCGCGCCGGCTGCCTACCAACGCGCCAATCCGTCCGCACGTCTTTCATTACAAAATCTCCTTTAACAGTGGAATGTCCGGATAAACTGCTGATCCCGACCTCTTCTGAAAGTTCTCTGTTCTCTCACGACATCCTGGGTCAACAGAGGTTTAAATTTGGAGGTTTTCAGCTCGAAACAGGCTGACGACGGCGCCTCAGAGCGCAGCGTGACGTCCTGCTCCATGGGAAGTCCTTAAAGCGACAGTAAGACTCCATAATCTCTCATCAGCCGTTAAAATTTTCACCGAAAACCAGCTGAATTTCTTGAATGGTGTCCACGTCGATCTGCCTCACAGGTTCTGAAAAAATTTTGATAAAGCAAAGCGCCAGTCTCTCAGGAAGAAGTCAGACAAAGGAATTCTGACGAGGGGGGTGGACCACTCCTCACTCAAAGCCTGCCCACAGGTGAATGACATAACCAACAGGCGTGAAAAAACTCTTGCATGCCCACGAGGGTTCAAGCTTGTCTGATGTAATCGCACGCTATTCAAATCCATATAGTTTTTGAAAAAAATAAAAAGGTCCGATACTTTTCTCACAGACCTCGTACTGCACAGGTGTGCCTTAAGCCCCTGCTTCGAGTTGCTTCGTGTGGTGTCATGACGATGCAGGAATGTCTGGTCAGGTGCACGCAGCAGGGGGCAGAGAGGAGGTGAGGACGCAGCCTGCAGGTTCTCTGCACAGAGGAATCAGTGCACAGTTTGGCTGCAGCCAGACTGTGCACTCTGATTTCTCTTCTAGCTTATATTTGTTCTTGAGCAGGGCTGCAGGGCTGCGCTCTGAGTTCTGTTACAGTTTATCTTTCCTCCTTTGACCGCGAGATGCAAGCGTGTGAACAAACTGTCCATGAGTAAATGTGGAGATGTGTGGAGTTATACTTGATGTGGACATGTCCTGTCTCTGGCAATCAGTCTGTGAGCAGGACTTATGTCTTTTTTTGTCCTTTATTTAACAGAATGCCAAGAGAGTTTGAGGGGAGAGTGAGGAACTGCAGCCAGCTAGTTTTTTTTCTTTTAATTGTTCACATGTGCGAGCGCGAACGAATCGTCCGTGAGTGGCTGGAGATGTCCGGACTTTTTACTGGATGTGGACATGTCCTGTCTCTGGCAATCAGTCTGTGAGCAGGACTTTTATGGACTTTATTTAAACACATTTGTGAGAGAAGAGCAAGTAGCAGCAGCTGCAATCAGCAGCATTTTTTTTCCTGTGCTCTTTGAGCGTGTAGTTTTACTGCATTGTGTACACGGTATAAAAACAATCCTGCGTGATTTATACTTCAGGAACAATGGAACACAGCAGGAATCATAAACTGGCTTTGGGTAATGTTGTATTGTGAGGGTGTGGCTTCCAGGCACGTTGAGTACCATTGTGTTGCTGACTTGCACTGAATCCACTTAATTTCTGCGTCAAGCACAGGATGCAGAAAAAAATTAAACATATTTAATTTTTGGTGTCCGATTTGCTTTGTCCTTCGCGCCCCTTGTGCTGTTGTGGCATTGAGCCACATCATCTTGGCACTGAGTTGCTTCCACGTGGTGTCGTCATGACGCCGCAACTCGAAGTGGGCCCGGTGTGAAAGGGGCTTTAGGCTGGCCACAATGAAAGACTACTCTGAAATGTGCAGTTTTGCTTTATTGGGGTCTGGGGTGGTCAAAAAACAGTCAGTATGTGGTGTGACCACCATGTGTTTCACGCAGTGCAATTATCTCCTTCGCATAGAATTGATCAGCGGCCAGATGCCATAAAATGTGAGCATTTGTACACTCAAGTCGGTTACGTTGATGAACTGCAAGTCAGGTCGAGATCTCGATGAGGATGGCAAGCATGCAGATGAGCTTCTCTGAGACGGATTCTGACAGTTTGTGCAGAAATTATTCGGTTCTGCAAATCAACTGTTGCAGCAGCTGGGTGGTTGGTCTCAGAAGATCTTGGAGGTGAACATGATGGATGTGGAGGTCCTGGGCTGGTGTGGTTACATGTGGTCTGCATTTGTGAGGCCAACTGGATGTACTGCCAAATTCTCTGAAATGCCATTGGAGACAGCTTATGGTAGAGAAATGAACAATTAATTCACAGGTAACAGCTCTGGTGGACATTCCTGCAGTCAGCATGCCGACTGCACGCTCCCTCAAAACTTGTGACATCTAAGGCATTGTGCTGTGTGATAAAACTGAACATTTTAGAGTGGCCTTTTATTGTGGCCAGCCTAAGGCACACCTGTGGAATAATCATGCTGTCTAATGAGCATCTTGATATGCCAAACCTGTGAGGTGGGATGGATTATGTCGGCAGAAGGAGAAGTGCTCAATAACACAGATTTTGGCATATTGAGTGTCAGGGTCAAACATTTGTAGACACTGAAGAAAGAATGGACACGGAAAGCAGCAAATCTTCTTGTCTGCTTTGCAAAGGGAAGAGCAGTCTCAGAGCACACCTTACTCTCTTTTTGACCCTCTTCAACTGTCTTCCAGTGCTCAGCATCTTTTATTCAGTCAAAACAGTGACAAACAAGCATTGAGAGAAATAGATCTTTTTAGCATATAGAAAATGTTTCAGATGTTTGAGTTCCGCTAAAGAAAAATGGGAGTAAACACAAAAGTGTTGCATTTATAATTTTGCACAGTGTAGAAGGAAACAACAAAAGCTACACAAGCAGTGAAATGTGCTGTGCTAGCTAATTATACACCTATATTCAAGCTGTCTTTTCTTTCTAAGGTTTTAGAGAAAATTGTTTTTTGTCAACTGAAACAGTTTTTAAGATGAGAATGGCATCCTGGATGTTTTAAAACCCTTCATTGCACAAAGTCTGCTTTCAAAAGGGTTTTTAATGACATCCGTCTTGCATGTGATTCTAGTAACCATGTTGTTTTGGTTTTGCTTGACTTAACTGCTGCCTTCGATATAGTGGACCATAACATTTTATTATCTCAATTACATCACTTAGGGGGCATCGGTGGCACTGCACTTGAATGGTTTAGGTCAGTGGTGTCCAAAGTGTTCCATAAAGAGCCAAGAGGGTGCAGGTTTTCTTTTCAGCCACTCACTCCAGCAGGTGATTTCACTGATGAGCTCATCCCATCTGCTCAAAGCAATGTTAATCAGTGAAATCACCGGCTGGACTCAGTGCTTGCAAAGAAAACCTGCACCCTCTTGGTCCTTTCTGGAACACTTTGGACACCACTGGTTTAGGTTTTTCTTGGCAGATAGAACCTTTTCTGTACATATTCATAGTTCTGTTTCATCTGCAGTTTTGTTGTTATGTGGCATCCCACAGAGTTTAATTCTAGGGCCACTACTTTTTCCATTGTATTTACTGCCTCTGGGTTCCATCCTTAGATGGCATGGGATCTCATTGCATTGTTATGCTGATGATTGCCATATTTATCTGCCCTTGGGGGCAGAAGGATGTCAGTTCCATAAAACAGCTCCTGGTTTGCCTAGATGAAATTAAAGCTTGGTTGGTCTTGAACATTTTAAATTTTAATGAAAAGAAAACAGCTCCAGCAGGATCCCCTGCTGGAGCTGTTGCCCCCACGACCCGAACCCAGAATAGCGGTTGAAGATGAGTGGTGACTGAGTGAAAAGAAAACAGAGGTGATGGCGTTTTGGACCCAGATGCCCCTGTGAGTCCTCCTCCGTTGCCTTAGGACCCTTGGAGGTTTATTTTAAATCTATTGTTATTATTGATCTTGGTTTTAAGGTGGACAGTGATTTTAAATTGGACAGCC
Source organism: Thalassophryne amazonica (assembly GCF_902500255.1). Taxonomy (NCBI): domain Eukaryota; kingdom Metazoa; phylum Chordata; class Actinopteri; order Batrachoidiformes; family Batrachoididae; genus Thalassophryne; species Thalassophryne amazonica. Next base: position 27,991,095 of record NC_047113.1, read on the forward strand.
AAATTAAAGCTGTGGTTAAGTCTAGTTTTTATCATCTATGGCGGTTGGCAACTGTGAAATCTTTTCTGTCAAGGCAGCACTTTGAAACAGTGATCCATGCCTTCATTTTGTCTTGTCTGGATTATTGTATTTCACTTCATGTGGGAGTCAATCAGTTGCTACTTTCGCGTCTACAGTTGGTTCAAAATGCCATTACACAACTTTTGACAGGAACTCGAAAGGGAGATGATAACTCCTGTATTAGGGTTCATTTTAAAATTCTTATGTTTGTTTTTTTAAATATCTTCACAGTGTTGCCCTGCCTTATCTCTCTGAGCTTCTTCATTCTTAGGTACCATGTTGGTCTCTCAGGTCAGGTGATCAGCAGATCCTGGAAATACCAAGATCCAGAAGGAAGCTCAGAGGGGACAGGGCTTTCTCTATTGTTGCTCCTAAATTATGGAACAGCTTGCCCTTGTCTGCTACAGAGGCCACTTCACTGCCCATTTTTAAAGTTTGTTTAAAAACCTTTTTTTTTTTCTCCTTGGCTTTTGGCCCCAGCAAGACTAAGTTTTAAACTGTATTTCTTATTCATTTATTTAAATGTATGTTTTAATGTACAGCACCTTGTGTCAGCAGTGGTTATGTTAAAGTGCTTTATAAATAAAGTTGGCATGGTAAATGTCTGGGCTTCATCTTCAGCAAGACACAATGAACTTGGCTCAGGGGTAAAAATCGTATCAGGGACATGTAAAGCAAAAGAGCAGCCACAGCTTTTACATATCAAGTCTAAGAACTTCCTACCTTTTGGTGCAGAGGCAACTTGTCTGGATTCTTCACAACTACATCGTCATCATCTTCTGGTCCTCCCGCTGCAGCCATGACTGTTGAAGGTGCGATACCCTGAGCATACTTCTTAGTCATCTCTACAAAGTCGTCAAGACCCACATGGGAAGTTGCTAGAAAGAAGCAAGGGTAATGCAAAGCCTATATTTACTTGCAAAGAAATCATTTCAGCCAATATTTGTTCTTTAAAAACAAGCACTAAACAGAAACATTTTGAAGTCTACGTCTGACAAGGAAAAGGAACGTTCTGAACCCAACATACCCTCACTGGTAACCATACTTTCTAACACTCTCCTCTGCTTCTTGGTAGAACTGGTAAGGGATGTCAACAAGGCTGGTTTGCCTGAAGATGGAGAAAATACGCCACAAGAGGGAATGTACCACATCTAAAACGCATCTTAGATTACGACAGTGCAGCCTGTGAGTGTCTCTCTCATACCAGGCTCTGCATGGACATGCTCAACATTCTCCAGCATCTCAGAAACAGCCAATGCTTTCTTCTTCTCTGGATTCAACTTCCAGTACATGAGCAGAGCTGCTTTTCTAACTCCTCTCTCAAAGTGCGTCTCTGTACATAACTTCTTCACCTCCTCAAAGTTCTCCAGGGTGATTCCTGAAAAATAAGAGAAGGCAAATGAGACCATTAATAATGGCCTCATTAAAACAAACAAACAAACAAACAAACAACAAAAAAAAAAATTACAAATACACCTGACACTTATGAAGGTTCTCCATCATCCAGGTTGGAGATACAATTGTTGTCAGAAGATTATATACACTCATCGTAGACATGCACGGCAGGGTTGTGCCTTCAATGATTTCTTTAAACTGTTATTTAATTGGGGCAGAATAATTGTGCAACATACATCATTAACAGAAAAAGAGAATTTTGAGAACAAGCTTTAATTCTTTTTGAGTTTTCTGAAGTCAGCATGGTCAAAAATATAAATACAGCAGTCCCAGTATTTGGCTGAATGACCCTTTGAAATCTGAATCTTGACCCTGTGATGCCTTTGGTAGCCAACACCCCACTTCTGGCCGAATTCTGGTTGGAAAATTGACCACTCTTCTTGGCAGAAGTGGTGAAGACCTTATATTTCAGCACAGTCCAGATATGTTTGATAGGTTAGGATTTTGGTTAGGCCATTCTAATAGTATATTAGGTCTGATTTGTCTATTTCACAGACTGTGTGGTTGGATTTGTGGTAACTGCTGTGTTAGAACACCCACTTGTGTCCACATTTCAGCCGTCTAGCTGATGGGTTGACATTTAGCTGAAGAATTTGGAGGTAGTCCTCATCCATTATTCTATATACCTCATAAAATGCACTGGTTCCACTGGCAGCAAAAGAACCCCAGAGCATGATTTTATCTTCATCATGTTTCTTGAAATTGAATGCCTCAACTTTGCTCCTCAAAACACATTTATGGTCACTGTGGCAAAACAACACCATCTTTACCTCATCTAACCACAAAACTTTCCTTAAAAAGCTGTAAACGTAGGTCAGAACTGAAGGTGTTTACTTTGGAACAGGACCTTGTTTCTTATATGGGAGCCTCTTGATACATGGTGACCTAAATCTCATTTGACTGCAGACAGTGAACACTGGTGTCCCAGCACCTTCCAGTTCCATTCAGACCTGTGACTTAGTGGTTCCTGGTCATCTGAACCAAATTCCCCTCAGTTGTGGGTGACAGGTTTTTCAGTTCTTAACTGAGCTCCTCAGATTTTTGCATTTTACTGTATGTTGGTCAATCAAATTATTGATTAAAAATGTTCATGATGAGACAGAAAAAGCTACTAGCTGCAGTTCAATCATAAACACAAATAGGGAGCTAAGAGGTCTTGCAAAATTAAAAGATATTTTGAAACTTTCAGCACAGCTGAATAAATAATTTAAGTGGCTGCAAGTATATATTGACCCTGTATGCATAACTTTGATCTGACACTGACTTCAGGAAACCCAATATAAATTAAAAGCACTGTTCAAAGAGATCACTGAGACACCAATGAGCATGACATTTGTAGAAGAATTTTTAGGTCCATATTTGAACTGTGATGAACTATCAAGTGTCCTGATCCGAACTGCATGTCCTCTGGTTGAACTAGCAGGTGTTCAACCCAAAAAAAGGGCTCTATTAGTCATTCAGTCTGTCAGGGGCTTTCCAAGGCCTTTTAGGTGCTTTCCCGCAGGCCACGTGCAGGGGCCTCAGGCCAGCTGCACGTGTGGCTGAAGGTCTTTTAAAAAAAATCAGTTGTAAATCCTTCATGTTTTAATGGGAGCGTTTGTCACATTGAAATAATGGCCTAACACCTGCTTAGGGTTCACTAGAGGACGCTTCCAATAGAAAACCATGTCTTAGGAATGAAATAAATAAAAAAGTTGAAGGAGGAGCGATGCCCGCGGGTCTCCAATAAATAGACGAGCGCGGTTGTCATATTCAGTCTCTCTAGAGGACTCAGTTTGTCTAAGCTTTGTGTCGAAGGCTTAAATAAACTTAAAAACTCTGTGCATTTTATCTTGCTTAAGGCTGAATTATTCTAAAGTGTTGTGTCCTTTTTCTAGCATATCACTTGCAATTAGTTTGTGTTATCTAAAAGACGACATCCTGAGAAGACCAAAAAGACGAGCCGCGACAGAACTTGGCGAGCCAGCTTCAGGAGGGTCCAGGGGCATTCCGGCAGCCTGGGGCAGTCCAGCTCATCCCTCCAGACCGTAAATAACAGTGATCACGACTAAAAGGTAAGCAGAAACCTTTTATAACTTCTGCACGATCTGGAGGAGTGAGTCGGGATTTCCGCCCAAGTTGACAGGTGATATTTTTAATTGCCTCTTACCCAAAAGAACCTGGACTAAGAAAATTGATAAGAGACTAAAAAAGATAAGATTGAAAATTATCAGGCCTTGTAGATAAAATGCTCAGAAGGTGTGTGTGTTCCCGGGAAAAAGAATGTCTATGTGAGTGAAAGGTCAGGAATGTTCATGAACTCTGGTGCGGAAAGAGTGCGTGGAGAACTAACCTGGATGCTTGGGGAATAATTGGTGTTGAAATTCATTACTAACGTGCCGGCTGATAGCATGCGCTGTAGGGGTTAATTTAGGGGAGTATACTGACAAATAGATACAAGGTAATACAAGGTTATTTAAAGAGTTTAACAGAGACTGAAGTGAAATAAGTGAGAAAAAAGAGTTTAACAAGAGAATACGTGCAGAGAAAGCAAAAGATAAGCGCCTGAGGGGGCGCAGTAGAAATACCGTACATGATAAAGAGATTTAAAGAGGAAAGTGCAAAGTGGCACAGCTGACAGTAAGTAAAAGAGCTCAATAAAGGACGTCATTTTTTAAGAAAAGAGAAAAACTATAAAAAAAAAATAAAATAAATAGAGAGTTAGTGCAGAATACATGAGAATTAATGAAGCAGAAAATAGTGCAGTAAGGCACCAAATACACGCTTGTGGGGCGTGGGAGAAGAATAAGTAATTAAGTACACAGTAATATGAGTTTTTTATAAGAAAAGAAAAAGAGAATATTTTCAGTGCAAAGGCACATTAAGCTCATGAGGAGCTCAGTAAGTGAAGAAAAAAGGTAGAAGAAAGTGCAGAAAAGCACAGGATACGCACGCGAGGCGCGGTAAGGCGTAGAAATAAATGAAATATTGTATGCTCAGAAAGGAGCTTGTGAAAATAATATAGTAAGCACAGGATACGCACGCGAGGCGCGGTAAGGCGTAGAAGTAAATGAAATATTGTATGCTCAGAAAGGAGCTGGTGAAAAATAATATATTAAGCACAGGATACGCACGCGAGGCGCGGTAAGGCGTAGAAGTAAATGAAATATTGTACGCTCAAAGAGGGCTTGTAAAAAAAGTAATATATGAAGTTGCTGACAGCGCCGGAGAAGCTGTCTAACGTGAAGAAGAGATACATGCTTAAACAGAACACATTGGTGTTAAGTGAATAAAAAGGTTGTTTAAAGCCGCGGAGTGAAAAGTGGCAGAAGTCTAGATAGAGATATATAGAAAGTTGTTTTTAATAATTTTTGTGTATAAAGCTTTTGAAGATTGGTGTGTGGGAGAGTGGAGAGTAATCTGTGTAAAGCTGTGAGAACTTGCAGGCTGGCTGACATACAAGATTAATGTGAAAGAGTACGAGGGGGAGGTATTTAGACCCAACAGGAGGACTTGGGAGGTGCATGACAGGCAGAGAGGAAAGTGTGAAACAGAGACAGTGAAGAAAAAGACAGGAGAAAAGACTGCTATGTAAATACAGAGAAGGTAGATATTATTTCAAAGAAAGAAAACTAATAAACAAACATAGCAGAAAAAGACAAGAAGCAGAAAGTTAAAAAAAAAAAAAAAAAATTTAGAAGGAAAATAGAAAGTCGGGAGCAAAGACATTAGGAGGTGTTAGGGTTGTAAGAGGATTAAATAAATAAAGTTGGTTATAAATCAAAAGAGTTAAAGCTTAGATTATAGTGAAAAAGCTGACAGACTGATCAATGCTTGGGACAGTCATTGATGGGAGACTTAAGTGACGATGAAATAATACTCCCAGAACATTACTTGACTGACGGAGACATCGAAACCCAGGGAATCAGGACACATTTTTGGCTGGAAAGGACCTATTTTGACAGGGTAGGAGCAGAACATTGGCAGGACGAACAAGAGATCAATCAGAAATTATGGCAGATTACTAAGGTAATCAATCTGAAGCAAAAGAAAGAACAATTCCCTCTAATTAATTGGGAGCTGCTGATAAGACGTCTGTGGCATCAGGGTTTAACCCCGTGGCTGGAGCTGCTTTGTGCTGACCCTAATAAAGAACTTAGCATACCATTAAATCATTTAGTAACACTACCAACCGATCCAGGTGAAGAACTGTTTCCTAGGTTGACTCTGACTGTGGTCCCAAGGAAGGTTCGGTGGGAAGCAGGTAAATTTTCATATTTAGTTAAAGAGAAAGAAGACGGGCATAGCAGTTGGAAATTTAATCCTTTTAAGGGTTTAAAATACAAAACAGGTGTTACAGCCAGCAAGTTATTGGTCTGGATCAGGACAGCCCCTGAGGGACTACCAGAACACCATAGAAACACCTCACATAGCGTTTGTCAGGGTTACATGGGTAACTCTCAAGGTCAAGGTCGGGAAAGTACCCCGCTAGACTTAGTACTAAGAAATATCCAGGAAAACGCACTAAGGCCAACCAATGTATGAGAAAGTGGCACAAAAGGTCACATGGGGGCAGGCAATGGCCTTTGGAGGGATCATTTGATCCGGTGATGTGTGAAGCAGTTGCGGTAGAAATACAGAAAAAAGAAATTAAAGATCAGCAGAAGAACGTAAAAAACAACAAAAAACGCACTGAAGAAAAAGAAGTTTTGGCCTTGTTCAAGCAGGAAGCACAGAGGCTACAGCAGAAAAGAGAAAAAATGACAGAGGAAAGATCCAAAGAGACTAAAGCCAGTGCACCGAGCTGGGAAGCAGAGCCACCCCCATATAAATGTCATGATATGGGAAAGACAGCTGGACAATTTGTATTAGGAACTCGTGAAGAGGACCAAGGCATGGATGTGGAGGGCAAATTCACACTGACACTAAAAGCTCGAGAGCCACAAGGAGACAGGTCCTCAGTCTGTCAAATGGATCATACAAGGTCTCCAAGTCCGAAAGTAAGTGGTCGCTCACCACGACCAGCAGGGGGGGGCCACAAATAACAGTGACACGGAGGCAGACGAGGATAAAGAGAGAGACCTGAAGGCTCCGCCTGCACATCGAGGTCCACTGAAAACCGTCCCCTCCCACCATAAGTCAGCCGACTGGACCTTCACAGGCTATAGAGGCTCCGAAGAGTGGCACAAGAGCTTCTGTGACACACTGGATCTGGCCAGAAGAGATAATGAAGAACTAGCTGAGCAGCTTCGGCTAGCGAAGGAAAGAATACAAAGACATAGGGACGCCGAGGAAAGAAGAATATTACAACAATCGACGCCCAATCAAGGGAATCACATTATAGAGCCACCCACCCGAAAAATTTCTGGTGAGATCGTCATTGAGAGTGCAAAAGAGGCCCGACTCAGGCAAAGACAACAATGTGTAGCCAAAGACATAGCGGCTTTAGAACAGGATATAACCAACTGGATAGACTGCCTGGAACCAGTCAGTCGCACTCGATCTGGAAGACAGTATGGAGCCCCCACAGAAGAAGAGGAGGACGAAGACCTCATATGCCCATTGGTGGTTAGAAATGGTCATCATGTGTATACCCCATGGAGCTGGACAGACATGGTGGGGCTGGCCAACAGGCTGCCAGACATCACCCAAGGAGCTGGGAGATGGATAACTGCCTTAGAAGAGGGCACTGCAGGGGTAACCTTGTCTTTAGGTGACATAAAAGCCTTGCTAATGCATGTCATGGGAAACATGACACTGAAGAATTAGCAGGAAAGGTTGGACTAACACAAATGATGGGCACTAATCAACATGATGAAGTCCCCTTTAATCGCTATAGAAACTCCATGTGGGAAGGACTGAGAAGAAAGTACCCTGAGGTCTTGGATCCCTCTAAATTGGATGATGAGGAGTGGACACCTGAAGAGTGCCCAAAGAAGTTCCTGCACCGATTCCAGAAAAGATGGGCGGAGGAAACAGGAAATGCATGGAACCATTCTCCAGCAGCTGAAATCCTGTTTAAAATAACTGTAAAAAAGGCTCTACCAGATGAGGTTCAGAAAGCCCTAGATGGAGTCGTGGGACTATCGAAAATGAATTGGGCTTTATACTCTGAGCATATTTGTCACCATCTTGAAATCTACAAGAAAGAAAAACAAAAAGAAGAAGATGCAGCAAAATCCCTGACGAAAAAATTGGTGCAGATGCAGTTGGGAGAGCTAACCAAAGTCAAGAAAGAAAAAACAAAGACCCAGGCACCAATGATGACCCCTGTTCCTTCTGAGTCGGCAAGCCTAGGCCCTACGGCAAACACTGCTGCCACCATACAGGCACCTGTGGTAACAGCCACACAGAGCCCCCAAGGAGCAGCAGGGAGCACTGCTGCAGGAGAAGTCTCGGCACCAGTGGAGCATCACTATCACTACCATAGCACTGGCACACCCGGAAATGGACCCACCTACAGTCATGGGTGGAGAGGAGAGTCACGGAACTTTCCAGGTCAAAGAGGAGGGTGGCGAAGAGGATCTCGCCAACCTTCATTTGGAAGCAGATTCCAGAACTCAGCTCCCAGGAACAGTCAAGCGGGACCGCCTATGGGACCAACACCCCCAATAGGGGATCAACCCTCTAATGAGTGTTGGAGCTGTGGACAACCTGGACATCGAATGAGAAATTGTCCGGCCCGACCTTGGGTTGGACCCTCTGCCTATTGGCAATAGGGAGGCCTAGAGAAGACAGAGGGGGAAACGGTGGCATTGGCTATTTTGATGATACCTAAGGAAGAGCCAACCGTCACTGTTAATATACAAAACAGAGATTTCCCTTTCATGGTGGATACAGGGGCAACATACTCTTGCATAGGGAAAATGGGCGCTCATCTCCCCCTCTCTGGGTCTGTAATTAAGACCATCGGCTTCTCTGGGAAGACTCAAATAATACCGTTTACACGCCCACTTCCTGTAACGATTGCAGGAAAAACAATTGAAGCACCCCTGTTATACTCACAAAATACACCTGTGAATTTGCTGGGAAGAGACATTTTATGTAAGCTACAAACCCAGATAGTGTGTACCCATCAAGGACTGCAAATACACTTTCCTGACGAAGCACTCGCCAACATTATGGTGCTTATGGACATGGAAAACAAGGTCCGACCTGTGCAACCCATGGTATACTGGCTGAAGTTACAACCAGAAAATTCAATCTTCAACTGGAATGGGAAAAATGGAAGCCCTGGGCAGAACAACACTATGAAGCAGTATGTACATCTAGTTTACCTTTACATGTCACCCTGATGTTCGATGCCAAACAAGAACAAACTGACTATGCATGCTGCTGGGATGCATTGATGAATCAACGGCTGTTTCACATAACCACCACAGAAATTTATTTAGGCCCCCAAGGGGCCGCAGCTTCTGTCAAGCTAACTTCAGCTGAACAACAATGGTATCAAGTGCCGAATGCCACGCCTCATGTGACCCTTTTAGTCTCAGAAAAGTACGAATCCCATGACCTAGGTCCAATGGTAAAGACAGCCTCAGAAGTTGAAGAATGGCAAAACATGGAAAGTCCACAAGTACATCTGTCAAAAGACCAGCAGTTTATACGAATTAATTTAAAAGTAAATGATGAGGCTATAGCTCAAAAAAGTGGAGCTCAATCCTAGACCAGAGGGACAGATGGTGTTATCGGCCCAACAAGAGAAATTGTTAGAGCAAATACCACCAGTGGTGTGGTCCAAAAGCAAAACGGATGTAGGACTAGTAAAAACAGCCTTACCAGTAAAAATAAAAGTAAAACCGGGAGCAAAACTGCCTCACCAAAGGCAGTATCCATTAAAACCTCAGGCTATTGAAGGCATAAAACCAGTAATTAAGGGACTAATGGCAGCTGGAGTTTTAATAAAAACTGCAAGCCCATGCAATACTCCTATCTATCCTATCCCTAAAAACAATACCAAAGAGTATCGGCTGGTACATGATCTGCGTCCTATTAATGCAATAATAGAAATGGATGCACCTATAGTACCTGATCCGCATACTATACTATCAAGCATCCCTGCTGGAGCAAATGGTACACAGTAATCGATCTGTGTTCAGCCTATTTCAGTGTGCCTGTGCACCCAGACTCACAACATTTGTTTGCATTCACATTTCTGGGACAACAGCTAACGTATACACGGCTACCTCAGGGACTGAACCTGTCCCCAGCCATCTTTAACAAAGTCCTGGCTGAAGATTTACAACACCTTGATATACCCAGTACATTGGTGCAATATATGGATGATCTCCTTATTGCATCAGAGACTCAAGAACAGTGTGAAAAAGATTCATTAATTGTATTGCATGCATTGGCAGATGGAGGTCATAAAGTAAGTAAGGACAAATTGCAGTTCTGCAAACAACAAGTAGAATACTTGGGAAGACAGTTGTGTGGGACCACGCGATGTATAGCCCCAAGCCAAGTGGAGGCTATAATCAAGGCTCCCAAACCCCAAACAGTGGGACAGATGCTTTCATTCCTTGGGATGGCAGGGTACAGTCGGCCGTGGATTTGTGATTATGCTATAAAAACTGCACCTTTGCGTGCCATGATTAGAGCAGTGGGGCAAACAAGCAATGCAGCTCTCCTCGTCTGGACAGATGAGGCAACGGGAGCTTTTGAGGCCCTAAAAACAGACATGCAATCTGCTCCCGCGTTAGGTAACCCAGATTATGGGAAACCTTTCCATTTGTATGTTACTGAAAAAACTGGATATGCTTGTGCTGTACTAATGCAGGAAACAAATGAAGGAAAACAACCATTGGCCTATTATAGTACAAAGCTTGACAACATTGAAACAGGATTGCCACCATGCTATCAGGGTCTAGCAGCAGCTGCTTTTGCATTTCAAAAAGCATCATCCATAATCATGGGACATGCAGTAACGTTGTACACGTCGCATCAGTTACATGCCCTGCTAACCAGTCAACGTTTTGTCTTAACACAAGCTAGACGCACTGGATATGAAGTTGTGCTGTCCGCTCCAGAAATAACAATACAACGTTGTCACACGGTGAATCCCGCCACCAAATTGACCACACCGTTAGATGGTACTCCACATAACTGTGTGGCAGAGACAGAGAAATTTTTGAGAGCCAGAGAACATTTGTATAATCACGCCATAGATGCAGATCTAACCCTGTTCGTGGATGGCTCATGCTTTCGGGATGCCGCGGGATTGCATGCGGGTATGGGGATTGTTAAACTAAACACGGATGGCGAGACCTTTGAATTACTGGAGTCCCAAGGAATTGATCAGCCTTGTTCAGCCCAACTGGCAGAAATCAAAGCCTTAACTATGGCTTGCCAGATAGCTAAAGATCAACGTGTTAATATCTACACAGACTCAGCCTACGCTTATGGCGTATGTCATGTACATGCAAACATTTGGAAACAAAGGGGATTCCTGAGAGCAGATGGCACCCCTGTCACTCATGGAGAAGCGATTTCCCAACTGTTACAAGCTCTCCAATTACCATCTGAGGTAGCCATCATTAAATGTGCAGGTCATCAAAAGAATAATAACATCATAGCTCAAGGTAACAACTTAGCAGATGACGCAGCTCGCAAAGGAGCACAAGGAGAAAATATGTTTCCCCTGCTAACAATCCAAGATTGTGCCCCACTGGTTTCACTTGACGCACTGATAGTGGCTCAAAGTAGGGCCAGTGGAGAAGAAAAACGAATGTGGGTTAAACAAGGCGCTATTGAGACACGCAGTCAGGGGCCAGCGGACAAGCTGTGGCGCAGTAGTCATGGACATTTTGTGTTACCCACCAATTTATTACGACATGCAATCATTAGGGCCCATGGACCCGATCATTGTTCGCGAGTCCAAATTATGAACAAACTAAAAGCTGTCTGGTGGTCACCATATATGGCAGCTACAGTGGACCGTTTGTTGAATGAGTGTGAGGTATGTGCACAGTACAATGTCCGGAAATCATTCACAGCCCCTTTAGCCCACATTCCGGTCCCTGATGGGCCATTCAGACATCTTATGATGGATTTCATAGACATGGGAGCTGAAAACCGAGTTAAACGAATGAGATATGTTTTGGTAGTGATATGCAGATTCAGCCGATGGATTGAGGCAGTAGCCTCTGCAAATCAAGACCATAAAACGGTAGCCAAATTCTTGTGCCGAGACGTCTTTCCAAGATTTGGCATTCCAGATACTATCTCATCTGACAACGGTAGGGCTTTTGTAGCCAAGGTTACACAAGAAACATTCAAACAATTGGGTATCAAACAGAAGTTTGGGTGTGTTTATCACCCCCAATCAAATGGGGCGGTGGAACGGGCTAATGGCATTTTAAAGAACAAACTAGCAAAAATCATAGCAGACAGCAATGGCAAACTAACCTGGCTGGATGCGTTGCCGCTTGCTTTATTGTTAATGCGCTCACAAACTAACCGACTAACCCATTTGACACCATTTGAAGCTCTTACAGGTCGGCCGATGCCTATTCCATACCTGAGAGGACCCTACGAAGGACCAATCGCTGGAGCAGCTACAAGACGAATGGCATAATTATCTGAGACAGTTAACCCAAATACACAAAACTATCTTTTTGCAGGTCAAAGGTGCTACAGAAGACAGAGAAGCAGAGATTCCACTCGAAAATCAGAGCATCCAGCCTGGTGATCTGGTTTACGTCAAGGTGTTCAAAAAGAAGTGGGACAGGCCCCGCCGAGAAGGTCCTTTTAAAGTTATTCTTGCCTCACGTACAGCAGTCAAAGTAGACGGTAAGGACACTTGGTTTCATTTAAACCACTGCTGTAGGGTTGGTGGCCCAGCGCCCCTGCGGCCTCGGCAAGCTCGTCTTGGCAGAGCCACCGGGCCAAGGGGGGAAGCAGGAGAAGCCAGAGACCCTACAGCAGCACCGAGGGAAGGCCACGCCTCCCTGCAGCCAGGCGAACACTGGCCAAGGCGCTCACAGAGACTGATTGAACAAAGACGACGCACAGCTTCAGAGAGTAGTGGATCCCTGTCAGATAGAGCAGCGACAGACTCAGATGCAGACTCAGAAACAACTGGAGACGCAGGCCAACAGACAGACAGAAATACAGACCGACAGATAGACAGGCCACAGGAGACATCAGACTCGGACAGCAACTCAGTAGATTTACCGACAGAAGAACCGCAGGAAGTACAACCCAGACAAAGCACAGATACACCACACATCCCTAGTGACAGCTCATCTAGTGACGGCTCACTTAGTAGCACATCTAGTAGCACATCTCAACAGTCATCAGAGCAATGATTAAGGAATTATTCAAGGGATTGACAATACTACTGGTGGTCAGTATGGGAGAGAATAGACATCCAAAACATACAACGGACTGTGCCGTGGCCATGGCCGCAATAGCAGCTAAACAAGGCATTCTAAACACAGGAAAAACATATAATTTGGTATACATTAAATCAAAAGCCTACAAGAACATAGGAATACAGGGAAAGCTGGGGGATTACATATTAGGCGAAGCCATTAGCATCAAATGTGAAGAGGAGGGAACACTCAACATAGAGGTAATTTGTGATAAAAGAGGATGCAGGGAAACCAAGCAAGACGTAACTGTTACAGTACATGAAGCCACAAAATGGGTAAAAATCAAACCAAGGAAAAAGAGGACAATTAGAAGCCTAGAAACAAGCAGTCACTTAGGGAGATGGGATCCCAGTACAGACCTAGCCCGCACACAAGGGTTGAAGACCAATTTATTTTACCAATGGTTGAAATTTTCGGCTAGGCAGATCAGTGAAAAGCCTTGCATAGCCTGTCACCGGAAAGGTGTGATACCTCAGGCTAAACCCCTACCTGATATCAACAACTGTTATAGGAGTCCCCAACATAACTCAGACCAAGCAGAATGCTATACACAATGTGTTATGAAAATGGCAGTAGGTGATGAAAAATATGCTGCCGACAGTAAACTTTGTCCAGTGCCTCTAAGTACAGAAGGAACCGTTCCACCTATGATTAAAATAGAGAAAGGGATGATACACCCATTCTGTATAGCTAAAGGCTTAGTAGCACAATACATAAGCGATTGGCAGGTAGGGACGACCCAGCCAAAACACCACATACAGTGTATGCAAAAGCAGCAAGAATACAAACCGGCCAAAACAGCATGGAACATTACCGTCTGTCACACCCTGCCAGCAGCAGCCATACAGTGTGAACAAATAGTACCGGCCACAGGGGGGTCTGTAATTGGACTGAATCTCACCCATGCTTCATGGGTATCTACTCCAAATTTAGCTAAGGGAACGGTACCCTTAGCTGACATCTTTTGGATATGCGGACAAAAAAGGAAACTCCTGTCATCGCTGTCCCCGAATTGGAAAGGCCTTTGTGCTCCTGTGATGCTCACAGGAGCAATAACAGTAATTGAAATGCCAAATGCAATACAGCCCATGCCACAGAAACTTCGTAAGAAAGAGGAATAATGACGTTTAAAACAGACTACAACATCACAGTAAGAAACGGGATACCAGAAGGGATACCCCGACAATTAGAAGCCATAGACAGTAGCAGAGTTAAAGCAGATGAAGATGCGGATAAATGGGGATGGGTATTGGCTCTGTTCGGGGTTACTCCAAAAATCCGTTCTAGGTTCCAGGAGGTGCAGTGGATTAATTACTTGTGGTATAATCAGCAAAGATACCTGAACTGGACATTGGCAGCAGTAGGAGCCTTAACCGAACAACTGCACGCCACCTCGCTAATGACAATGCAAAATAGATTAGCTATCGAGATGATGATGGCTGATGAACAAGGAGTTTGTATTATGATCAAAGCCACCGAATGTTGCACAGCTATTCCCATGCGTACAGGGGAAGACGGAAATTTGACAGAGCTCTTAATCACACTTGAAGAGATGCAACAGGAACTGTTAAGTAACTCCATAGGAGGGAGAAATGAAACTGACGATTCTGGATACATTGTAGGGAATGGAATGAATATTGGCCCACTGTTTTCACTGTTTGGGACTCTGAGGAGAGGGTGGATATCATGGAAAGACTGGTTATACCAGATAGGTGTAATTTTGGCACTAACAGGGGTGGCGGTCTTGCTGGTAATATGTTGTGGTATTCCCTTGATAAAATTTCTGGTCAATAAATTGATTTCATCCACAGTAGGACAGCTCCCACTGTTAGCCATCCGAGCCCTAGAAGAAAGCACAAACGAAACAGACAGAGAACCAGAATATATGGAAATGGATGAAATACCAATTATCCTCCCCGACAGCCCCAGCTCCCTAATATTGTGGCGTACACCCCAGATAGGGAGGACTGGGATGGACCGTGCTTGGTGATATTGTAGACGAGGAAGAAGACATGCACGCACATTTACATTCACACACATGCACCCACAAAAATGAGGGATAGGATAGACAATATCTGAAAGAATGACATGGAGCTGTAATAATGAACGTATATGTATATTACTAGGACACAGGAGTATGGCTGAGAGACCAGACTCCCCTGATCAGGGACCTATGCCTGATCTGCCTCTATCAAGTCTGATTGGACTCTCAGAACTGTTTGGAGAAGAGGATATACAGGAGGGATGGTCGAGACATGATTGGTCGCCACAGCCGCCTTCCATCTAGCAGCTAAACCAGTTGGCAACAGAAGGATCTTCATCGTTCCAGCACCTGGCGATGACGGCTTCACAGAATCTGCCTGCAGCAAGAGTCGGCCCGAGGACTCCACCATCACCTGAAGGACCCTTTGGACTCAGGAACACACCCCTTCCGCAGATGCCATGGAGACAGTCACATGTGCCAGTGGCAACGATACCCTCCAGGGGAGACAGCCAAGGTCGGCCATATGCAGCAACTGCCCGAGTGCATCCTAGACCCAATTCACTGCTAGGACCTGTCCCCAGCTTTCCACCCCCAAGGCAGGAGAGATATTCTGATCAGCCCAGTACCTCTGGAGGAGGATCAGCAGGGGTGGACCTTAGTGAACTCACCCACCAGGACAGAGGGGAGCTTTGTACAGGCTGCTAAATGCCCAGAGTGTCCCAACCACTTGCCTGTGTGACATCAACAATACTCCCCCCACACACGAAATGCCTTCCCCCTTGTACTTCCTGTCCCCTGGACTGCACAACCTTAATCTGGTCATGGTCACCCCACAGGACATGGCAATCTTGGTTCGAGAGCTTCGTCTTCCACAAGAGTCTGTTCCAAAAACCTTGGAGCAGCTCCTGCCCCTCACAAATCACATTCCCCATGAGCTATTTGAGGAAATCATGCCACAACTAAGTCAGACAGCTGCATACCTGTTCAGGATACACCGTGACAATGCCAACATCTCTTGTGCTCAGGAGGGCCTCCATACTCAACTGTGTGGTCTTCAGTCTAGTATGGACATGCTAGCCAGCATGATGGAGCATATGGAAAGGGAGCAGCTAGGACTGGCCACCACCACCCTGAATGTGGGCAAGAATTCTCTGGGGGCCCTGTACAACCTGGCCAAGCAGCACAAGGAGCTGGAAAGATCCATCAGAGAACTGCACGACTGTCTGAAAGCCAGAATTCCTGATCCTTCCCCCACTACCCCTGAAAGGCCAACCTCCCCATGTTCCCCAACTTCTCCCAAAACTTCAGATGCTGAGTAAATGCTGAGGAGCGCGGACTGACGTAATGGCACTGAACACGGACTATGATCTTGGTTCTTGAGTTTGAATTGCGGACTGGTTTCAGAAATCTGAGTGTAAATAAAACAAAGAAGGATATATGTTAGTAACGAAAGTTGGGTAAATGTCTGTCCTTACCATCATCTGCGTAACACAGATAAAGCTAAATGCATACACATAGATATCACATTGCAAAGTTATAAAAAGGGGACCCTTACACGGCGTGTTTGTACATTTAGTAGTAAAGATGCACCATAGGGACCCCTTTTTCTTAAATTATAGCATGCCTCAAGAGACATGCATCGCCTAAATTTGGCATCTGGCCAAAAAGGGCATTAGAAAACAAGCTGAAAAAGAAGAAAAACAAAGTGGAGAATGTTGAGAAATGGCCTATAATGAAAACCATTATATGATTGACTAAGGCAAATGACTTAAGGACGGACATGAAGGGAAACCATTTATTGTGTTTTATCATTTAATTAGACATAGCTGCGCTAACCTTAGAATAGTTTCTTGATTGGTCGACTAAATAGTGGTAACGTAGGCGTTATTTGATGCATTTAAGTAATACATGTGTGACTCTTTAACAAAATAATATGCAGAACCAAGTATAATGGGTTGGAGCCTCTGGTTGAGTGAGACAATAGATGCCAGAAGATAATTGGTTGCACTGATGTCAATGTAAAGCCTTTACTTTGCCATGATTAAGAGGTTGCTGTAACTTGTTTTATGTGGCCATTTTAAGTGCCTTGAATTACACTAAAACTCAATGTTTGAATGTCACCTTGCGTTGATATAATCCAGCTAATTGATCACCTTGTGCCTTAGTATGTAGGTTCACCTGCACTTACACTTAAATATATTTACCGTGTGAAGTATCACTGATATTCATATCCGCACCAGAGTTATCAGTAAGTCGAGTGATGTGTTTTTCTTTTTTATTGCAATGCACAAATGAGGATGTCTTGTCAGTACACAACCCAAGAGTATAGTTGATGTAATGGGACTCTTTCGAGTCCCAGAGGAGGGACTGTAGAAGAATTTTTAGGTCCATATTTGAACTGTGATGAACTATCAAGTGTCCTGATCCGAACTGTATGTCCTCTGGTTGAACTAGCAGGTGTTCAACCCAAAAAAAGGGCTCTATTAGTCATTCAGTCTGTCAGGGGCTTTCCAAGGCCTTTTAGGTACTTTCCCGCAGGCCACGTGCAGGGGCCTCAGGCCAGCTGCACGTGTGGCTGAGGCCACGTGCGGAGGGGGCCTCAGGCCAGCTGCACCTGTGGCTGAAGGTCTTTTAAAAAAAATCAGTTGTAAATCCTTCATGTTTTAATGGGAGCGTTTGTCACATTGAAATAATGGCCTAACACCTGCTTAGGGTTCACTAGAGGACGCTTCCAATAGAAAACCATGTCTTAGGAATGAAATAAATACAAAAGTTGAAGGAGGAGCGATGCCCGCGGGTCTCCAATAAATAGATGAGCGCGGTTGTCATATTCAGTCTCTCTAGAGGACTCAGTTTGTCTAAGCTTTGTGTCGAAGGCTTAAATAAACTTAAAAACTCTGTGCATTTTATCTTGCTTAAGGCTGAATTATTCTAAAGTGTTGTGTCCTTTTTCTAGCATATCACTTGCAATTAGTTTGTGTTATCTAAAAGACGACATCCTGAGAAGACCAAAAAGACGAGCCGCGACACATTCATGCTCATTACGAGCACATGTAACCTTCTAACCACAACTACACTTAAAAGCAACTAGTTTTCCTCTTTAAAAAGACAACAAGATGAGTGGTAAACATCCTGAAGACTAACTAGTCCAGTTATTTTTTTTATTAAAATACTGTAAATAACATAGGTAAGAATGAAATGGACAGAAGTGAAGGTCAAACTAATAAATTTGTGATGCCAAACAAATTTTCATGCCAATTTGCTAAAAACTGTAAAATCTGGTCATATTCCTGTACCTGTTCTGGAGGATAAGCACTGCTGCAGCAGTTTGACAGCATCCTTGCGGCCCTGTTTAGCTGCCTGAACCAGCCAAGTGACCGCGATGCAACTGTTCAGCTCCTCATCTTGTTCTTTCGCCAAAGCCAGGAAATAACGGCCCATCTGGATGCAAATACACACACATGACTCACAACCTTTAATTCTGGTAAATGTGTGCTAAAATAGCATTTCATAGTAATTTGCATACTCGTATATGTGTTTTCAGCACACCATATGGCTGTTAAAGTGTTTTGGGATTATTAAGTAATCTGTGACACTGGCCTTTGTCTGTGCTTTAGCATCTCCTGCCTTTGCACTCTGCTCCAGCTCATCAAAACTGGCATCTTCATCTGCCTCCACTGGAAGCAAACAGAAAAGATCCACAAATTAGGACTTTAATGTGGAGTATGCAAATGTGGACGCCATTTTTTAAATTAGATTTTCTTATAAATAACATCAAAATAAACCAAATATTTATAGTATAAATGGATTTGGTTTTCCTTTTTTTTTGTTGACATCTTAAGTTCCTCATTTTTAACATACTGTGTACATGTGGCTGCTAATTAAGAATAGGCATGTTAAAACAGTCCACAAGAGTCACCCCCACCAGCTTTGTGCCAGTTAGTGACCCGTGTGAGAAAACATCAGATGCTTCCAAAAACAGCTCCCCTCCTAAGACAGTCACACTGAAACACGTCGAGTTAAATATCTTTTTTCATATGAAACCTTCTGCTGCTCACAAAAATAGTCATTCCCAAAAATGAAGGCATCAACTTAGTTTGCCCTCAGATACAGTCAAGTAAATCTTTCCTGTCATACAGTGTATATACCAAGAAAATCACAGGAGTAGCAAAGGTTTTAGAAGCAATTTTCAAGAATCAAAAACACCCACATGATGTAAGTGATCCTACTGAAGCAGGCAGCTCTGCCGAGAAGGAATAAGAAGAGAATCCGATATCTTCCATCAGAGGCCTGATATATTCCAACACGTTGGCCCTAAAATAACTGTTTGTTTACACACAGTCAATAGCAACTGCTGGTGTCCAAGAGTTTCAGTGGAGCAGGCATCCGATCCAAATCGAAACAGCTACGACAAATGCCAAATTAGTATTATTTTGTATTTTTCAGAAGACGGGCCCATGTCTAATGAAAAAAAAGAAGAAGCTGTGATTCAAGAAAAAAAAAGATGTAATGCAGTAATACGTGACATTTAGATATCTTATTTACTTGCAGGCATGTAGAAAATTACAATATGATCTTCTGAGTAGAGCTCCAAGTCATTCTTACTATGTGAACCACCCAAAAGGATATAGTTAGTGGGAACTAAACACTGTTAAAAATTGTCTGTGAAAACAGAACGGCAATACTGGGTTTTCTCAAGTCAGTAAAAATGGACTGGTAAAAGAACTGCATCTATACAGTGCTCTTCAAACAAGACCAGCTGTTTCACATGTTGTGGAAAATGCGCAGAGTTGTCACGGTCACGGAGACACAACACTTTGTGCTATGCCAGACAGGCTGTCTCATGGAGAAACGGCAAACAAAACTGTAAAGTTGTGCTTTTGTTTTAGTAATTAAACTGGAAAAGTCAAAAGTCAGATTTCAAAGCTCACCTGGTTCAACTGCAAGTGAAGACAAAGGGGGGGTCGGGGGAGCTCCACTTAAGGATCCAGGTGGATAAGTCCCGTTAGAGGCTGCATTGAGTTGAGACCAGCCTACCTGAGAGAGGTTCCGGATGGGCTGGTGAAGAGGGGAGGCAGGTGGTGTGGAAACGGAAGAGGATCGAGTGGGGGAAGCCTGAAAGGATGTGGCTGAACCAGAGGAGAGAGAAGATGCAGGCGTGGTGGGAGGTGTTGGCATTGAGAGTTTAGGCTTAGGCTGGTCTGACGTTGGTGTTGAGGAAGCCTTCTGAGATGAAGACGGCTGCCTTGTTGTCGTGGGAGATGAGGAACTGGGTTTTGAAGTGCAGGTTGCTGACGGCTCCATGGCTGAAAAACAGCATCAGACACACACCAGGGGTGGGGGTCTCAATACATCACAGCCACAATTATGTTTCTCAATATTTTAAAAGAATAAAAACAAATAAAATTTTAATGAGCCTTCACCAAAAAATGTACTCATTCACATAAAATTAATATAACATACTATGATTTCTACACACTGAAGCAAAGATTGATTAAAAATGTAAACAATCAATTAATTTTATAGATATTTTAGTCTATGAAGGCGAAAGTTCCATTTGCAGGAAATGAAGATTTAAAGTAAAATTTAAAACTGTGAGGTACAGCACTCGTGAGAGCAGATATCTACCCGAGGCTGAAAGTTCTGGACGTCCAAGTAGATCAACATAAAAATGGATTTTTGGACAGTCAGTAACACAATTTTTTTTTTATGTCTGCATTTAATTTTATATTATAAACCATCAACCACACTGTATTTCAAAATGGCAACATTCTATTTACTTTTGAATGGGCATCTCAATCATTATCAAATTTTTCAGCTGATATAATATATATATATATATATATATATATAATATATATATATATATATATATATATATATATATATATATATATATATATATATATATAGGGGTAAAGCACCTTTGTCTGATGTTGTTTCTTTGGTATTTAAAATGTGTTTAATATGGATACCATAGAAAGTTATGAAGAGCTTTATAATGTTGTAGACCACATCGGTATACTAGGTACAACATAGCTCAGGTGTGGCGGTGAAGCACTTATAAGTGTATAAGTGTGCTGTTTCCAGAGCGGAAACAAACCCGGTTCAAGGCCACCCCTGTCCATTCTCCATGTCATATAGAGTTGCATCAGGAAGGCCATCCGGTGAAAAACGGTAAATCAAGATGCAGATCCACCTCAGATTTGCTGAAAAAATATGCAAGAAGCTGAAGGGACTTACTATACTCGGTACCAACCTTACATAGCCCATGGCCCCATTATCAGCACAGAGAAAATTTGAAATTGTCAGTTAAATTAATAGAAAAGAAAACCTATAGCTGCCTGGATGTCACCTAACTGGATAAAGATTTTCTGATCAACATACCCCAGCACATCAAGATCAGTTACCACTCCTCCATCATCACTCTCAGCACTCGTGTCCCAAAAAGGTTGAGTTGTAAGTCCAGTTTTCACAATGACAGCAGTCCTTCCCACAACTCCAAAACCAGAGATGTAAAACTCCGGCTTCAGAAAGTAAAAGTCCAGCCACATATTTGTTCCATCTTCCTAATAAACCACCTGATAGTAATTATTTTAGCTCTTCAGGCAGGTGGATAAGCTAATTAGTGAGATCACCTGTTTTTGGTGCACAGTTAAAAGTAACACATAGTAGGGTTTTTACTTTCTGAAGCCGGAGTTTCACATCTCTGTCCAAAACTGCCATCAAACTTAAGATGACATGACCATGAAACTACCTACAGGGAGGACTAGACACTGACAGCCCGGTGCAAGAACAACAATCTCATCCTCAACACAAAGAATCAAAAGAAATCATAAAGACTTCAGGAAGAAAAAAAACAAAAAACACAACACCATGATAGTCAGTGCATCAACGAGGTTTTAAGTTCCTGGAAGTGCACATTCCTGGGAGTGGACCAGTTGTCTGTCTGGGTGGTTGCAATCCAGGACCCAGGGTGTTGTGGAGGCGGCAAAGAGCAGCACCAGCACATGCACTCAGGCTTGATTTGGAGTGCACATCACTGAGGACCTCATCAAGAAAGCCCAGCAAAGACTGTTCTTCCTGAGGACCAGGAGATGCAACAGGCTTCCCCAGACCTCCTGCCTGAGAGGACTGTCAGCTTTCCCCTCCTAAAGCAGGGCGACATCCACTCGAGTAGTCTCCTCAAATGTGGCACAGACAGAGATCCCTCACACCCTGGAAGCCACCTCTTCACCACCCTCCCCTCAGGTAGACTGAGATCTCCCAGCACACGCACAAACAGGTTGCGGTACAGCTTCCCCCCCCCCAAGTCTGTGGACAGGCTGCAGAAAATCACAACAGCAGCACCCAGTGCAATAAACGACGTTGTGCAATAACGGGCTGTCATATCTTGCATCTATTTTATTTATCCTGGTCTTTTAATGCTGCAAACTAGATTGCTCCAACTAAGTTTTGTTGTACAACCTGCGGTGATAATAACGATATATTTATCTATAACTAAACATCGCTGATCTGTGATGGTCTCAGATATCTTAATTCCTTTTTGGGCTCAGACTATATATAACTTATTCCACGTGGACTTCATTTGGTTTAGTTTAGCAGTGTGTGCTGCAATGTGAAAGTGACATACGTGAAGTGGAATGAAAAAGCGTCATAGCTTCAATTCCAGCAGCAACACTCCAGTCACACCGATGTACCCGGTGTCAGGGGCCACAATAACAGACTTATAAACACGTTACAGTGCATATAAGACAGCAAAATAGTCTTTATACAGTGAAAATGTGAATAATGCGGCATAAAGAGACAATATGCCAGGTTTTAAATGCTAATACTAGCATGCTTGATAACTAAATATATTTTCCACTCACCTCTAAGAGTCGAACCAGAACACCTGTTATTTTTAAACCGCTGAGGAGGAAAAAACTTCCGGAAATATCTTAGATTTAATCACTTTGGGGGCCCACACCGCGAACTCTGCGCTGCTGCGATCAAACTCCAAAACACACAAAAATAAAAACCAGGCTCATCTTCTACATCTTCTGATTGGACGCCGCTGATGACTCGCTTATATGCAAACATTCGGATTGGCGGAAAAAGTAGGAAGTATGTCATTCTTGTCAGTCGAGAATAATCGACTGCCGATTAAATCAATATTCTGTTCTTTTCTGTTCCCACGACGTAATGATAAGTTTCTACCAGAAGATGGCAATAAAGTATTAAAATTATTTTAAGAAATGTAATTCTTAAATTAAAGGCGTTAACTTGGCAAGGTTGTGACTAATTTAAACTTTAATAGTAACACGTATATGAACGATTTAGAAAGTAATATTTGAGTTTTACTGTACTGCATATGATTTTTTTTCCCATTACCATTGACATTACACTGAAGGACCCCAACTCCAACCTCAAAAAATCAATTTACTTGAACTATATAATATTAGAAAGTAGAAAATATTAGAAAATAGTTAAGTGTTTTGCCCAGTCAACAGGCACAAACCCTGAAAGTGTTCAGTTTATTTACTGAAGATTTTATTTGCCACTGGCACATCTTGGGATAATTCAGGGGTCTCCAGTGACCTCGCCTCCCCCTGTCTCTCTTATCCTGTGCGTCCGTTGATTTGAAAGAAGTTTTTTTACCAGTTACTTAAATTTAAATACAATTACCCTGAGGGCTAAACCACCGCTCAGAGATTTATTAAACAGAATTAAAATGTCACAGAATTTAATAGAATTCAAGTTTTACAGAATGAGTGAAATAGATTAAATCATACCCAGAAGTTCTGAGGGTCCCAGGAGCTGAGCGCTTCCAACCAGGCGTCTGGTGTTCCAGCAAGCTCTCAGCAAAGAGGAACCCAGAACAGTGGGCTGGGCTCTGTTTTTATACTCCTGTGCTAATACAATGATTCATGCTAATCTTAAGGGTAGGGGTTGTCCTTCATCTGAGTGGTCTTCATCCCTCTGCTTCGTGGCATTAGTCCTGCCCATGTACGCCGTGGAGTCTTCTAGCTTCCTCTTTCTCCTAAACTGCCTAAACTGATAGGAAATTGTTTTGGGCCAGAAAATTGGTAACTGAAGGACTGCCAGCAAGTCTCATCACTGGGGTTATACCACAAGAATATTAGCACATCTCAAAATTGCACAATATTCTGACAAACAAGTCTAATCATACCCACATATCAAGTTTGGTCTCCTTATCTAAGTGTTTGTGGTCAGTACTGGCATCCTGTTCCATATGCTGTTTGCAACATATGGATGTTTCTCAATGTATCTTTCTGGGCCTCACTGAAAAAGGGACACATCACCTTTACAACACTTTAGAAATTATTATATAAGTAAATCATCTTTATAACAGCATGTTAAGAAACTAAACTAATACTTGAAGCAAAAGCAAATCTTAAAACAAAAGCAAATGTAATCATCAATCAATCAATCAATTTTATTTATATAGCGCCAAATCACAACAAACAGTTGCCCCAAGGTGCTTTATATTGTAAGGCAAGGCCATACAATAATTACGTAAAAACCCCAACGGTCAAAACGACCCCCTGTGAGCAAGCACTTGGCGACAGTGGGAAGGAAAAACTCCCTTTTACCAGGAAGAAACCTCCAGCAGAACCAGGCTCAGGGAGGGGCAGTCTTCTGCTGGGACTGGTTGGGGCTGAGGGAGAGAACCAGGAAAAAGACATGCTGTGGAGGGGAGCAGAGATCAATCACTAATGATTAAATGCAGAGTGGTGCATACAGAGCAAAAAGAGAAAGAAACACTCAGTGCATCATGGGAACCCTCCAGCAGTCTAAGTCTATAGCAGCATAACTAAGGGATGGTTCAGGGTCATCTGATCCAGCCCTAACTATAAGCTTTAGCAAAAAGGAAAGTTTTAAGCCTAATCTTAAAGTAGAGAGGGTGTCTGTCTCCCTGATCTGAATTGGGAGCTGGTTCCACAGGAGAGGAGCCTGAAAGCTGAAGGCTCTGCCTCCCATTCTACTCTTACAAACCCTAGGAACTACAAGTAAGCTTGCAGTCTGAGAGCGAAGCGCTCTATTGGGGTGATATGGTACTATGAGGTCCCTAAGATAAGATGGGACCTGATTATTCAAACCTTATAAGTAAGAAGAAGAATTTTAAATTCTATTCTAGAATTAACAGGAAGCCAATGAAGAGAGGCCAATATGGGTGAGATATGCTCTCTCCTTCTAGTCCCCGTAGTACTCTAGCTGCAGCATTTTGAATAACTGAAGGCTTTTCAGGGAACTTTTAGGACAACCTGATAATAATGAATTACAATAGTCCAGCCTAGAGGAAATAAATGCATGAATTAGTTTTTCACCATCACTCTGAGACAAAACTTTTCTAATTTTAGAGATATGCGTAAATGCAAAAAAAGCAGTCCTACATATTTGTTAATATGCGCTTTGAATGACATATCCTGATCAAAAATGACTCCAAGATTTCTCACAGTATTACTAGAGGTCAGGGTAATGCCATCCAGAGTAAGGATCTGGTTAGACACCATGTTTCTAAGATTTGTGGGGCCAAGTACAATAACTTCAGTTTTATCTGAGTTTAAAAGCAGGAAATTAGAGGTCATCCATGTCTTTATGTCTGTAAGACAATCCTGCAGTTTAGCTAACTGGTGTGTTTCCTCTGGCTTCATGGATAGATAAAGCTGGGTATCATCTGCGTAACAATGAAAATTTAAGCAATGCCGTCTAATAATACTGCCTAAGGGAAGCATGTATAAAGTGAATAAAATTGGTCCTAGCACAGAACCTTGTGGAACTCCATAATTAACCTTAGTCTGTGAAGAAGATTCCCCATTTACATGAACAAATTGTAATCTATTAGATAAATATGATTCAAACCACCGCAGCGCAGTGCCTTTAATACCTATGGCATGCTTTAATCTCTGTAATAAAATTTTATGGTCAACAGTATCAAAAGCAGCACTGAGGTCTAACAGAACAAGCACAGAGATGAGTCCACTGTCTGAGGCCATAAGAAGATCATTTTTAACCTTCACCATCATAAACATAACATACCTTTAATTTGGTACACACAATACACAATTCAAAAGCATTCAAACATATATTTCAAAAAGTATTTAAACATTGAGATATCGCATGGTAGGGGATCAAATACTTATTTGCAGCAGTAATATACAAATAAATTATTTTTAAAAAATCATACATTGTGATTTCTGGATTTTTTTATTTTTTTTTTTTTTTGATTATGTCTCTCACAGTGGACATGCACCTAAGATGAAAATTTCAGACCCCTCCATGATTTCTAAATGGGAGAACTTGCAAAATCGCAGGGTGTTCAAATACTTATTTTCCTCACTGTATTTTCCTCATTGTTATGACGCCGCCCACTCGCTCTCCTCGGGACGTGAACTCACAATCTCCGGCATGGAAGTCGGACTCTGTAATCAGAAGGCTAAAAGCCAGAACTTTGGCCTTGTGACCAGAGAATCCTTTTGAGCTGTTGGGAGAGAGGTTTACTAACTACATCTGCACAGCAACACCTGCTGGCCTCCGTTACATATTGATTACATGTTTAATAAGCATTAATAATTGTTGATCACTATGCGCATATGAATAATGTATCTTTCAACAGCAACAGACTCTATTAATATATAAATGATCACTTCCAAACCTTAGAACACACTCATAAATGTAGCAATATATTCTTGGCTCAATAGAAGATAAAACATAATACGATGATTCTGAATGGGGAAAAAAGTACAAATAGTTAATGCATATTTAAGCACATTTAGGATATATTCCTTCACATATACAAATTCTTATGCAGGGCTCTATTGGAGTCTATCAGTTTAAAAAAACAAAGGAAAGGTTCTTAAGACACTATACCCCAAGAAAAGAAGAAATATATAACAAAGTAGAAATAACTAAAAAAATAAGTTAAGTCCTGTGTGCTGGACTTAACTTAGTGCCACTGGACTGTGAAAGAAAGGGAAAAAAGAAAACTGTAAACAAGGAGTGTGGAGTGTCCTTGCCTCAAGTGGAGGAGTTTAAGTATCTCGGGGTCTTGTTCACGAGTGAGGGATGGATGGAGCGTGAGATCGATAGACGGATCGGTGCAGCATCTGCAGTGATGCGGTCGCTGTATCGGACCATCGTGGTGAAGAGAGAGCTGAGTAGGGGGGCAAAGCTCTCGATTTACCGATCGATCTACGTTCCGATCCTCACTTATCGTCATGAGATTTGGCTCATGACCGAAAGAACGAGGGGTGCCGCAGGGTGGCTGGGCGCTCCCTTAGAGATAGGGTGAGGAGCTCGGAGTCGAGCCGCTGCTCCTCCACATCGAAAGGAGTCAGTTGAGGTGGCTCGGGCATCTTTTCCGGATGCCCCCTGGACGCCTCGCTGGAGAGGTGTTCCGGGCACGTCCCACTGGGAGGAGGCCCCGGGGAAGACCCAGGACACGCTGGAGGGACTACATCTCTCGGCTGGCTTGGGAACGCCTTGGGGTTCCCCCGGAGGAGCTGGAGGAGGTGTGTGTGGATCGGGAGGTCTGGGCGGCTTTGCTTGAGCTGCTGCCCCCGCGACCCGACTCCGGATAAAGCGGAAGAAAATGGATGGATGGATGGATGGTAAACAAGGAACTAGTGGCATGCTTTACCAAAAATCTTGTCACAACGGATTGAAAAAGGATATACGTGCTGCATACCTAATTTTCACAGGTCAAAGGGGGTAAAAAGTTATGGGGGTCATATTGCACATTTCAGAGAGGTATATGACAGAAAAATCTGTCGGAAATGCAGGTAAGAACAAGTAAACCAGGAAGGCTGATTACAGGCAGACAAAAAAAAAAAATAAAATAAAAAAAAAAATAAAAAAATTAGAGACAATCAAAGTAAGCATGAGAACACAGCAGAAAAAGTGAGATAAGCTAAAGTTAGGAGAAAGAGCACGTACAAAGGGTGCAGAGAAAAAAAGACAGATGGGCTCAATAACTGCTAAACTGCAGCTGCATTGAAGCACTTATGTAAATGACTCTTGATTATTAGCTTAACACAATCCAATAGAGAAGATAAGCAGGACACTTATACTGGTTTTAGTCTTTGGAATGCACACATTCAATCTACATTAGGCAGTTTGTTGAAACGAGCTTAAATATACATGTGCACATGCAAATGCCATTCTTTCATCTAGAACAATGATCTCATTATGAGCTTAGATCTTCTCATTGTGCAGATACACTGGACCTGTATGAGACAGAGACTGATTTTTATGCCTGTGCATGTTAGTGCATGTGGGAGTATTGTGTTTCTGTGATCCTATTTAGGCCAAACTTGGTGGCATGGTTGAGGGTCTACAAAGGACAAAGTGATTTGATTTAGAGAAAACTTAAAGATCAAAGTTGCAGCACAAGGTTAAAATGTTGGTCCAATGCTTATATATAAAGGGATATTCAAAATTACTATTTTGAAGAACTGGTTAAAGAAACACCTGTGGTGATTATTAAGAGCCGCTTCACACAGTGTGAAGTTTGTTGATTACGGCAAAACAGTTCAAAATTAGTGCACCACAAAACATCACGCTGACAGGCAGGTGTGCACGAACCCAGTGTGAGAGGTCATGCGTGCGTCGGTGTCTTTCGAGCAGGAACAGTGCCAGGTGCAGCAGCACATGGCACCGCTTATATGAAAGAAGTGCAAACCAGCTGGTATGCGTGGAACCACATTGCGCCGCTTATGTGGAATAATTAAAAAAAGAAGAAAAAACACACCACCCGGGACGCAAACTCACGTCTTTCAAAAGCTCTGACTGACAGTCAGCAACTTTACCACTGAGCTACAGAGCTGTTCTTTGAAAGCTGCGGGAAGCTGCCTCATATCAGGAAGGACCTGGAAGTATTACCAAAAAATTAAAATCCCACACCATATAAAAACACAACATTTATCAAGCGAGCAATACAAATATGATCCGTCTGTTTTTCTGATGATGACCCATGGTCACTGACATACTGTCATGAAATGACATGAAAGAGAAGCAGTGTGCTCTGATCATGTCCACATCCACTAGTCAGGTGCATCCAGTCGCCTTGCGCGTGTCCTGTCCAACACGCGTGTCTTGTGGACGGCGCACCGCAGCATAGACACTGCGTCATGTGGAACAGACTCACGTGGGTGACGTGACGGTCAGAACGCCCGCTGCATGTTCTGATCTGACAGTCCGTTTCAACCTGGCAGGCTGTCAATGTCCGCTCCATGCGCTGGCTGCAGCTTGTCACCACCACTATATATGTTTTCATTTATGTTCACGTAAATACAGCAATCAGACACACGCGTCTCACAGTGGACAGTTGGTAGTCCAAGTCTGTCCAAACACAGTAGGTGTTGTGTAACTGGAATGTCCAGAATGACAGCTCACCACAGCTAATTCTGTCAGAAGCCACACCTCCTATCAGTTCTCAGCACACACACCAAAGCCACAGTCGTGTGGAACTTAGACAGATTTCTCTGCCAGTATGACAGTGGTCGTCTACAGTCTGCTGTCGTGTGAGGAGTGCGACTGGCCACACATTTTCTAAGTGCCATACGAGCGGTGTTAGATGTTCGTGCTTGTCACCTGCAATTTGGCCAGCACCTGCCGTGAGAGGATGTGATGGGGTCGCACAGCGCACACTTTGTCTTTCAGCCACTGGTGTGCCAAAATAGTTGTAGCAAAAGGTGTACAAGGTGTTAGAGGCAGGGACGATTTCACACGGTTTGCACACGATTCCTGCGTCATGTGCAATGAGGGCACACTTTGTCCAAACTTTGTACTATGTGTGAAGGGGCCCTAAGCACTAATATGAAATCATTGTATATTACATTTCTAATGGTCATATCACATCTATCCTTGGGTTACATCAAAAGGTCAAACACAGGGTCATTAGTGCCTATGACACAAAGTTTTGTTTAACCTGAAAAACTGATCCTGAATTTGCACCTTCACAATTACATGTAATTTAAAGAGTCATAAAATTAAATATGAAAACTATAATTAACTAAACTAAATATGAAATGCTTCCATTATAATGAATTCAAAAGGTAGAGGGCAAATCTGAATAAACTGAGAAAGCAACTCTATTCTTGCAATAAAACAAGAGGTGTGTATCATGCAGAACGGTGTCGCTAAATTAAAAGTATTAATTTGCATAATATTGTGTGAGATGTGTAAGGTGTTGCACTGTCTGACTTCTCTTCTAATTTACCATGATTTTAGAGGTGGGGTGGCAAGGGTGCAGGTGGGGTGGCAGCAGTGGGTTGAAGCAATGTGGTCTCTGTTCAGTATGCTTCTTTTCTGCTCTGTATCCCCTCTAGGAAGTGATGACTTATTCTAGCTTCAAAGTGACAGCATCTTTTTAAAATCTCTTTTAACCCTTTCCTATCAGTTGCAGTGATGACGTATTACAGAACGACACTACATGAAGCAGATTATTAAACCAGAACACAATAAATCCTCTCTTGTCTTCATCTTTAGGTAAATAGTTCCTCTATAACTTGCACGGTCTTCCCCAGCAATTGACTTGCAGAGGAAAACCTGAGGAGGCGGCGGTACGGTCGGTAACTATGGCAACTATCGGGTGATATGAGAATGGACATCAACAGAGGAGAAGACAAGTGTTTCCATAAGGAATGCAGCCCAGTATTCTAACCTTTGAAGTTTTTTTCTCCGCAGAGAAGTGGCCTGTAGCTTGTTCTGGTCATTAGTGTTGATGCAGAAGTTTAACATTTACTATGTAATAAAATATAAATATGTCACAGGTTTCAGTTTGTTGAAGTGATACAGCAGACAAGCAGTGCACTAGTGTTGATACACTATCACTATGCATGAATCATTTGTTTTCCATTTCTGACCAGATAAATCTCTTTTTTCCCCTCCATATGCACATTCTGGCTGCCATTCCTCCTGTATTGATCTGCTGCTATTTTGAGGACAGCTGAGTATAAAAGAGGCAGAGAAGAAAGAAAATGCAGCTCAACAAGAGAGAGAAAATTGGAATAATTATCTGCAAAACTCTCCACGGATTCTGTCATGAAATCTGCCTCGATTTCTTAGTTTTACATCTAAATTTACATACTATTTTGTAACAGTGAAATATAACAAAACACATTAAAAACAGTGTTGTATCTATAAAATACCAAAAATGAAGATACAGTTTTAAAACTAGTTTTAGTTTTAAAACTAAAGTTTTAGACCATCACCTCCCCCAAACTGTACAGTTTGGGGCTCTGATGGTGATCTTCTGGGCTTGAGTCCAGAAGATCATGGGTTCAAATCCCCACCTTAGGCAAGGCCTTTAATCCCCTATTGCTCCCGGTGTGTAGTGAGCGCCTTGTATGGCAGCACCCTGACATCGGGGTGAATGTGAGGCATAATTGTAAAGCACTTTGAGCGTCTGATTCAGATGGAAAAGCGCTATATAAATGCAGTCCATTTATTTACCATTTAAAACATAATGGAATTCATGTCAGTCACTCACAGACAATAAATAAATTAATTAATTAAAAGTTAAAAAATATATAGTAAAGAAGTACAGCATTGTCATTAAGGTGACTGGCCACCAGTTACAGTATCAAATATAATAGCTGGTTCTTTTGCTCCCCCCCTTTTCTTTTTGATGTCTTATTTGGAAATTAACCCTTTCATGCATAGTAATCACTACAGTGGACAACTATTCAAAAGCTGTTCTCTTGTATATGCATGGGTTTTGTTGTTATAGTTGCATATCAGCAAACACAGTGGACACTTGTGCATCATCCCATACATTGCTACCTAATGGCAAGTGCAATGTTTTAATGCAAAACCAAGATGGCTGACAGGAAGCCAGAAATGCTGAATGGACACCCCTACAGGTTTAAAAAAAAAAAAAAAAAAATGCTAGCATCAAGTAACATCTAAGAATTAATATAATTGTTCAAATTTGCAGATGTTTGTTTTGTATTGGGAGAAATTTGCAATTAATCACATGTCCATTAAATTGGATGCCATGCATCACAGGCTATATTTCAACTGCAATACATGTGCTTACCCTAAATTTGCTGTCCTTGATAAACCTGGTCTGATGTTAAGTTTTTTTGGGGGGGGGGAAGGAATCACTTGGTGTTTGTTATTATGATGTAAATTAATTTCTGTGGTTCAAAGACCAATCGCATGGTGTCCAGCTGAGTGGACATGTTTGTTACTCCATGAAAAATAGGTACACAAGAAAAATTTCAATTGCACAGTTAATTTCATGCCTGAAGAGAAATAAAAACACCTTGGAAAAAAAAATCTTGAATGAGATTCTCATAATTCATGCATGAAAGGGGTTAAAAAAATCTGTCATATAGCAAACTTAAAGGGATCATATTGTGGAAAAATTAATTTTATTCATCTTTAACACTTGTATAGGGTAACAGTTTCATGTTAAACATTCTTAACCTTCTTTTAGACTTTTATGACATGTCATGCCTTCTTAAATTATTATTACTTTTATCATTAGATGGTTTGCTTCAGTGTTACATCTTATAGAGTGTAAAATATGACCTCTTTATTATAATAATAATAATAATAGGGCAGGATGGTACCTTAGTGCTTAGCACTGTTGCCTCACAGCAAGAAGGTCATGGAATTGATTCCCACATGTGGCCTTTCTGTGTGGAGTTTGCATGTTCTCCCAGTGTTTGTGTGGGTTCTCTCCGGGTGCTCTGGCTTCCTCCCACATCCAAAGACATCCAGGATAGGTGGATTGGAAAATTTAAATTGACTGTAGGTGTGTGTGTGTGTGAATGTCTTTATTTGTCTGTATGTGGCCCTGCGACAACCTGGCGTCCTGTCCAGGGTGTACTCCGCCTCATGTCCTATGACTGCTGGGATAGTCTCCAGCTCCCGGTGACCCTTAATTGGAGTAAGCAGCTGAAGATGAGTGAGTGAGTGAATGATAATAAAATCTGAGATAACAATAACACTGAATGGAACACAAACCCATTGTAAATGACTTGATTAAAATAACCTGATCAAGCTCATTGAGCAATAGCTATTTTTCTTTCTTTCTTCTTTCTTTGCCTGTTAACCCTCTGGGGTCCGAGGGCATTTTTTGGACAGTTCACTCTCCTGGCATAAATGTTTTATTATTGCTGTTAACAGCTCTCCCTGCATCCCACAATCAAGTTTTATGTCTCTTTTTTCAGGACAACCTGTTCTTTCACAATATATATATATATGCTTTTGTTGTGTTTTATAAGTGTAATAAAGGTTTACAATCAAAAATAAGGAAGGAAAAAGTAAAGCAGAAAATTATTTTCCACACATTTATTCAAAACACACAGCAAACTATAATTAACAACTGTTTTGACACTTTATAAAGGTAATTTGAGGACTTGTGTGAAAGACTGTACAACAAAAAGGTTCAAACAATAAACACAAATGCACATTTTGAACAATATATACAAAATGGTCTATGCGTTTTTTGTCTTCATGGTAAACGCAACAGAGTTATCCAGTAACATTCACCTGCAAACTAGTGGAGCAATCCTGATAGTTACACACTCTTTGTTTGAGCACATGAGATTGTCATCAGAGGCTCTCCGTCTGCTTTCAGTGATCGCTATGCGTAATGGCGCAGGGCGCATTTGGAGCCCAACAGTATGTACTCAATGGAGCACCCAGGGGGCTATTCAAATGGGCCAACTAGTAACATATCACTCCTGAAAACAATCTATGGCTTTTCACGTGAGGTGAATCTGCCCTACGATTGGATTTTGGAAAATCATGTGACGGTGAACCAATTCCGATTGGACACTCACATTGCGCACGTCATCACACAGCTTCTATGAGGAGTACAAAGATGGCCGATGGCTGGCTCGAAAGTCCATGGAGTTAACTTTTCAGCAAAAAAGTAAGTTTCCATCTCATATCATTAAAAAATTATTTATAATTTAATAAAGTTTGGTCTTAGCTGTCGTATATGATGGCGTCGGCCCCAGAGGGTTAAAAACAACAACAACAAAAAAAATCTGTTCACTTAAGCATCTGATATCATGTATCTATCCGGTAACTATGGTGTTAACACAGCTCCATTACAATTTTAACTCTATTTCCTCAGACATGTTCACCTCATACTGCAGCTCCATTACATAACCTATATCACTATTCAAGGTATAGTCAGTATCACGGTGCAAGTATTGGAATGCATGTTTTCCAAACCTCCTGTATGAAACTTAAGAAGCAGACCTCTGCTATGTTTGAAAGACTGACAACCAAAGGAGCTACAATGAACATCTTGTCATCTTGTTAAGTTTTTGTACTTGGAGATGTATATGGAATAAAAGGCTCAGATTTTTTTGTGACTAACAGGGGTGAATCAAGCCTAGAAAGCCTAATTTCCTTCATATGAAAATGCTACTGTTGGGAAGGTGTCGTAGCACGGACCCACAACAGGGGGCGCAAATGAACGGACAATGAATAAACCAAAAGGTAACAATTTAATGTTGTGACACTACACAACGAAAAGATACAGAAAATATGCACAGTCAATTAGCACCAGGTGACGTGTGGCAGGCTCGAAGATAGGAGACCCCCCCGACGAGAGAGAAGCCGTACTCCACACGGCTTCCACCACCAACGGCCTGAAGAACACCGGAGCCGCCAAGTCCCGAATCCCCAGGTGGCCTCTGTCCCCGGCTGTCGACCCTGGTACTGCTGGCAGAGAGCAAAAAACAGGATGTGTGAGTGTGAGTCCGCACACTCAGTAATACACAGTCCAACACTGATGGGAGGGAGCACCTCCACCTCCAATCATACACTTAAGCAGCTCCTGTCAGTCACTTATCTGGAGGGAGTGGGAGGCGAAGACGTCGCGGTTCCCACAACACGCCGCTCCAACAAAACTGTCCCACAGGAATAAACGGCTGCAAACAGAGATCAAAACGTGGATTAATCCAAATACTGCAGAGAAGGATTACCTCAGGAATGGTAGTCGATTTCTCGGCGAGGAGGTGGAGTTGCAGCCCGGCTTTTATGGTGGTGATGATGATGAACGAGTGACAGCTGGTGCAGGGGGGGATGAATGACAGCTGTCACTTCTTCTAGGTCTGGCGCCCTCTCGTGCTTGGAGCCCGCACTCCAAGCAGGGCGCCCTCTGGTGGTGGTGGGTCAGCAGTACCTCCTCTTCAGCGGCCCACACAACAGCTACGTCACCAAAATGGGCCCCGGCTGGCACTTTAGTTTACATTTTGGAAAATAGGTCATTTGGCTGCTTTTAATAGAAATAATGGTGTGTTATGGTTGGATTCTGTTATTATCTTTCTGTGTGTGATTATGTTAAATCCTTCATAGAATGGAAGTTAGTTATATCAGATTCCTTCTTTGAGCCGTGTTCCCTCTGAATCCAAATGGTCATGATATAACAGGTTTAATCTGCTGGAAGTCATGAATATATTCATCATATTATGGACAGCTCCCATATAAACACTGGAAAATATAAAATTCTTAACACCTCACAACATCATACTTGGCTCCTGCTAACAAAACCATACAAATGGAGCAGTCACTGTTCCTGAAGAACACTTTTAAACTCAGTAGTCTCATCACCTGAATCTCATGACATGTTGGGTTGTTGTTTTATTTGGGGATGAGACGTCACGAGTCTCATCACAAGGTTACTGTGATATCCAAAGCAATAAAAGCCTCCTTTCTGTGTCCCTGAGAAAAAAAAAACATTACAGGAGAGCACAGTAAGAAAAATAAATAGATAAGAGATCAGAGTGATGAATGTTCCCTTAGTTTTCCAGCATCCTCCATTTCTGCATCACTCAGTGAATGACCAGTGAAGGAGATGATGTAGAGAACTGACCCTCATCCCCGACTGTTTGCTCCCGTTCTCCTGCTGTGGCCTACGTCGATACCTACAGGCTGCATGCTGCAGACACAGAAAACTGTGATGCGTGTGGAGCTGCCTGTGAATGGCAAACACAGTGTGCAAAGGCACAAACAGGCAGCTGTGTGTAAGTAATAAAAAGAATCTGGGTCATTCTCACTCCAGAAGTGATTTCACCTCAGTCTCTCCTTTGCAAAGCCATACTGTCCAAGCAAATTTAATTAAGCAATTCAAGTCTTTCATATGTAATCAAACAACTCTTCTTCTTCTTCTTCTTCTCTTTTCTACTCCTGCCATTATGCGTCACCACCGTCAGTCTCCATCTCACCCTGTCCTTTGCATCTTCCTTTGTCCTAAGAACCATCTGCATGTCACCCATCACCACATCCATAAATCTCATCTTTGGGCTCCCTCTTCTCCTGCTTGGTGTCTCCATCCTCAGCATCCATCTCCCTTCATGCCGAGGGTCCCTCCTCTGCACATGTCCAAACCATCTCAATCGCACCTCTCTGACCTTGTCTCCAAGCTGTCCTACACTGGCCCTCTGATATGATCATTCCTAATCTTGTCCATGCTCATCAATAGTAAACATTTATCTTTACGGCAGCTGTTAATCTAATTTCTATTATACTGGATGCCATATTTTTTTGCAAGAGTTCTGGTGGTTTATGGTGGACATGTTACAAGGCCATGAGACAGTTTATTCGAGGCCTCTCAACACATTTGGATGAGTGGATCTCATTCGTGACAAAGTTTGAGCATGTTGAACTGTCAGCGATTGCCATACATCACTGGAAACCAAGCAATTTCAGGCTATTAGTCAAACTCGCTAATTTTGATTGTATTTTGAGCCAGTGAAGTCTATGCACAGCTTTATCAATATCTGCAAAGCTCTTGGCTGCATTCTACACAAAGAAAGGAAACATGACTTTTTTTTCAAAAACCATATGGATTTGAATCACGTGTGATTGCATCAGACAAGCTTGAACCTTCGTGCGCATGCGTGAGTTTTTTCACGCCTGTCGGTTGCGTCATTCGCCTGTGAGCAGGCTTTGTGTGAGCAGTGGTCCGCCCCTCTCGTCGGATTTTTATTGCAAATAAATGTCTGAACGATTTGGAGCTTTGCTGCATCAAATTTTTCCAGAAACTGTGAGACACCTCCAGGTGGACACCATTCGGAAAATTTAGATGGCTTTGAGCGACGATTTTATGGGGATTACACAGATTAAGGAGTGCTCCAGCCGGTTTAAAGACCGCCCACAGCTGCTGAGAGTGCGCCGCGCTCCAAGCGCCGATCGACAGGCTGAATCAACCAGATCATGTCCAACGTGAAGGCTTTGTTAATCTGGGACGTCGTCTGACTTCCACAAAAAAAGGCAGAAGGCGTGGACATCAGCACTTTTTCGGCACATTCCACTGTTAAAGGAGTTTTTTTCATGGAAAGAAAAGCGGACGGATGCGCCACCGTGCTGTTCATGTTGGTCTCACAGGACGGCTTTGAGATGGCTTTCAGATGGCTGTCGGTGGGTTTTCAGTCGTGTGACTAACCGAGAAATTGTGGAGGAGCCTGGACATGCCCCAACATGTCCTGTGAGGCATCATCATGGCGTTGCTTTGCGCCATGCGGCATCGCCGCGACGTGGGGAACTCCGCTTTTCTTTCCATGAAAAAAACTCCTTTAACAGTGGAATGTGCCGAAAAAGTGCTGATGTCCACACCTTCTGCCTTTTTTTGTGGAAGTCATATGACGTCCTGGATCAACAAAGCCTTCACGTTGGAAATGATCTGGTTGATTCAGCCTGTCGATCGGCACTCGGAGTGCGGCGCGCTCTCAGCAGCTGTGGGCGGTCTTTAAACCAGCTGGAGCACTCCTTAATCTGTGTAATCCCCATAAAATCGTCCCTGAAAGCCAACAGAATTTTCCGAATGGTGTCCACCTGGAGGTATCTCACAGTTTCTGGAAAAATTTGATGCAGCAAAGCTCCAAATCATTCAGATATTTATTCACAATAAAAATCCGACGAGAGGGGTGGACCACTGCTCACACAAAGCCTGCTCACTGGCGAATGACGCAACCGAAAGGCGTGAAAAAACTCACGCATGCGCACGAAGGTTCAAGCTTGGCTGATGCAACCACGTGATTCAAATCCATATGGTTTTTGAAAAAAATAAAAAGGTCCGATACTTTTCTGACAGACCTCGTATACTTAATTATGACTTAATTTCAATTTATTTCATTTTATATAGCACCAAATCACAACAAAGTTGCCTCAAGGCGCTTCACACAAGTATGGTCTAACCTTACCAACCCCCAGAGCAAGCACATGGGCGACAGTGGTAAGGAAAAACTCCCTCTGAGGTAGAAACCTCAAGCAGACCAGACGCAAAGGGGGGGGACCCTTTGCTGGGGCCATGCTACTGACACAAATTACAAAACAATTCACAAAACAAATATACAGGAAATGTTGCTGGTGCACAGGACAGGAAAGTTTTAGAAACAGAGACCACATCCATCTCTCGATGGAGCCGCACATCAAACAGAGAGAGAAAAAAACTGAATCAGGCATCAGAAAGACAACAAATACAATATAACTTGTCAGGATTAAGCTACAAGTAAGTAGACTTAAATATCTACCTGGTGTTATTTAGGCACATTCTGATCTTGTACACTCACTCGTTTGCAACGGCTTACTGAAATTAAGGGTCACAGGGGCGCTGGAGCCTATCCCAGCAGTCACAGAGCGCCAGGCGAGGCACGCTCTGGACAGGATGCCAGTCTGTTGCAGGGCCACATGCAGACAAACAAACACAGTCACACAAACATGGACACTTAGGGACAATTTTAAAGTTTCCAATCCACCTAACCTGCATGTCTTTGAATGAGGGAGGAAACCAGAGCACACCACGCAAACACTGGGAGAACATGCAAACTCCATACAGAAAGGCCACAGGTGGGAATTGATCCCATGACCTTCTTGCTGTGACATAACACTGCTAACCCAATAAGCCTGATCATGCACAATGATCAGGCTTATTGGTTATTGGATTTGCATGAGTTAAATATGCAAATCCAACAGACTTTTTCCCCCAGTGTACTACTACTACAACTCCCCTGAAAATTACAGCGGATTTTTGTCCACCCGTGTGAAAATTACAAAATAAAATAAATAACAATTGTGGCTTTTGTGGGTCATAAATATGCATAAGTAACTTGAAATTTTGATTATAATCATCATACAGCAAATCTTATGACTTTGGCTATCATAAGACAAAATGTCTAACTCTCAGTATTCTACATTATAGTAAAGGGCTTTGTAAATTACATATGTCAGCTATTAAGCTGATATTTTGGCTTTTCAATTAATACTTATGAAATAAAAGGTTAAACTACCAACTTTTAAAATTATAGGCTGTATGATATACAAAATCAAAATCTTGACTGTCTAAATCATGATTATGAGGAAAAAATGTCAAAATTTGGACATTTTAAATTATATACGGTAAGTGGGATATTAATGGAACATTTTGGCATTCTAAATCATAGTTATGAGCTAAAATGCCAAAATTACAACATTTAAAGTCACATCTAACCTCAAAACAATCAAAAATAAAACTATTTTAAGACATCTATTTTTTGTTCCAATCAGTTGACAAAAAAGTTGATTGTTAGAAATTATAAACCAAACCTCTTTAATTCAGAATCTTTCTTTAAACCATTAAAATCATTCTGAAATAAATATAGACTATAGGCTTTTTTAATTTCAGAATTATTTTTTGTTGTTTAATGTTTTTTTTCTCCATAATAATCGGTTAATTCAACACACAGGTTCTCACCTCCTTCCTCAGGGGTACTTGGACTTGTTCAGGTGGGGGGGGGGGGGTTGACAGACAGCTGTTGTTGCTGCTCTTGACGGGGCTGTTCGGAACATGCATCATTTTTTGAGCAGAGCTCAGTTGGTAAGGAGTTCTACAGGTTGGTAAGGTTAGACCTTACTTGTGTGAAGCGCCTTGAGGCAGATTTATTGTGATTTGGTGCTATAGAAATGAAATAAATTGAAAAAATATTAATTGAGAGCAGCTTGCTAAACATTTGCCTGCACTGATTATTTAACTAAAACAACAGTGAAATGTACAAATCCAGAGTTTCCTTCAGAAATATGAGCTAATATGGGGAAAAGTGAACTAGCTTATGTAGCGGGATGAAAGTCCCGGGTCCCAGTTGAAAAGACGTTCCCGCTAGCTTGGCTAACAGGGGAGTTCCCCTTGGCTGACCTGGTAGAGGAACGGTCTTTTGTGCAAGCCGCGTGGGTTCGATCCCCACCGTCTTCCCGGCCACGAAGGTCCTGCTGCTTCAATCATAAACATGGACAAAGTTGGGAATAGTCAACAGATTAATGATGCAGAACTTTCCATCACATGAACCAGTAACAGACCCACCTTGCCTATAAAAGAACTGGGTGACATACTGTTGACCCTTCGCTTCTTTCTCTTGTCTGAGCTTTTTTCTTTTCTTTTTTTGCCTGCTGTCTCTGCCTCCACTCGCTGAGCAGGTAGAATAAACCATTTTATGTAAATGGGGGTTGAGAAATGTTTCCAAAAACTTAGTGTTACCAATACATTGTAAATAAAAAAAAAATTATATATATATATATATATATATATGTGTGTGTGTGTGTGTGTGTGTGTGATTTTAAATTTATTACTGAGTGTCATATTATTTTAGAATTTGTGACATATGTCACAGAAGTCAATAATAAGCTGTTTTAGGCCTAAATTTTGTTTGCTGCAGTAGAGGTTCTGCAAACATGGTCACAGATTTGTGGGACGCATCACTGTCAAAGGTAGTTTAAAAAGCATCAGCTATCACTGAAATATAATGTTTGGTCAGTAGTTTGGGACTCTCATCCTCCTGCTTTGCAGTAGGAAACAGAGAACATTTTTAGTGTGTGCAGACTGGGTGACTGTTCTCAAGCCAATCAAAGAAATGTTTACATTTTCTGGAAATCATGAGATTAAATAGAAACAACCATATAGCCTCATATATGTATTTTTTCACCACAAATCTAATGTCATCACCTTCGAGTCTACAGTTTTGGAGATAAATTAGACCTGCATGTGGGGCTACAAAAGGAAGACTGAGTAGTGGAGTATTGGTAGTAAAATCACAGTTCCCTTTGTTAATTTTGGTCAAATCCTTAAAAACACCTTTAAGTAAAACAAAATGGGGAGAGGCCACCTGAAATAGTGATTATGCTACTATTTTAATCATCATCATTGATGCTAATATCATTAAAATGCATATTTTATGTAAAACTATCAAAACTATGGGGGGGGGGGGGTAACATTTCTTTGCATGGGGCCCAAAATCCCTAGCGGCGCCCCTGTCCACAAGTGACAGGGGCCAAAGGTCAGATACTTTTTTGAATGCACATCATAATAAATTTGGATTCAGGTTTGGTGTACATTTCTTGATGATCTGAAAAGTTTATGTAAGTATGCATGCATGCATGCATTTAATTATTTAAAAAATAGGTGGCACCACCTTTTAAAAGATACAGGTGGCCTAAATTGACTTTCTAGAAACATGTATATTCGCCCTATTGACGTTTCAAATCCCGCAAAAACTCAGAGACGTCGCCGCACTGCGATATCTCAGTAACATTGAGAACTGCATTGAGATGCTCTGATCAAGCTGCACTTTAACCGCTGCACATGGACAACACCATTAACATCGCAACCTAAAACTATTTTTATATTGTGCCTAAAACTCTCATGAATATATTCTCTGGGTTTATAGACGTTGTTATTGCGTTTGTTTTATGTAAACATGCGAGTATCACAGGCTGTCTCTCTGTTATTTTCAATGAGAGCTGCTGTGAGCTACACTCGGTTCCTGATCATGTCGTTCTGGGGGAAAGTGAAGTTTGCTCTTTAACGTCTTATTGTTCTTTACAACACTGTTTGTCCTCTTTGTTCCAGACTAATATATATGTCTGAAATTCGGTTTGCGTTTATTAAATTCCACGCAGATTAAATGTAGCAGACACGGATTATTTGTGATAATTGTTTTAGCAAGTTTTCAGGGTATCATGCAGCAGTCTCTTATTAGCATGACAAAAAGCATAAAAAAAATTTACATTTTTGTAGTATAATATTCATTTACAATTGTCATGGATTCTCTATGTTGTTTTGACTGCAGCGACTCTCTGGCACGCAAGGGATTATGGGATACGTCAATAGGGCGAATTATGACCCCTTTAATTGATGACCCATTTTAATTTTTAGTGATGCCTGGGAAAATTTCTTTTAACGGGAAATATAAATAAATGCAAGTCCAATTAAAATACACTTATTTTTGCATGTATTTTTGGTATCATTGTTGTTATTTAAAGAGCCATACTGACAGTTTCGGTTTTTGCTTTTCTCCCTGGCATTAGAATCCGCTGTGTCCGTCGCCTTGACGACGTCGCACCGGCGTGTCCACGCGCGTGCAGTGTCATTCCCGTACACGCAGTCAGGTGTCGCGCTTCTATCACGTTACCGGCGCCGCCCGCCGTGAGCGCAGCAGCTCCCGCCCTCCTTCACTTTCATCGATGCGCCTGTTTGACTCCCGTGGATGAAACGTACCGGAGCAGATGACGTCACGTGTATGTGTGTGGGCGGGCGTGAAGGAAAACCAAATGTACGCGCGAGAGGAAAGAGGAGCAGAATTCGAATGGAAATCCTGTTTCGGGTGTAAAATCTGAGGACGAAAGTTAGTGAAGGCTTCGCAGCGAGCGGACGGACGTTCAGACGAGCGCGGCGCTCAGCTCGCTTCCTTCCTGGATGTGAAAATTACACAGAAGCGATTCGACGTTCGGCCAATGAACCTCCATTACAGGTAAAATTATTTGGCACATAACGTCAGACAAGTGCTCGAAAGTGTTTTTCTTTGGAAGAAACGTTTTTGTGTGGTTTGCTAACCGCGGAGGACGGAGAGACACTGCGGGCTAACTACAGCTGGATTATACTGGTGCCTCACAGCAGCGCGTCGCCCCGTGATGTGAATACTACCGCCCCTTTTAAGGCATTAAATATAATAATAAAACGTGCAGTATTCAGATTTATTCACAGTATTTTGTTATACGCTATGCTAGAGTTGCCGCCACCAGAAGGGCGTATATCAGCGCATTTGCTGGAAGATGCTGGTGCTGCAGCTGCTGCAGCAGCCCCACGCACACACACCGCCGTGGGGTGTGGCTTGCAAACCGGACACCCAGGCCGTCAGCAGTGTGTGGAAACGCGCTCTCACCGTCGTAATATCTAGTTTGACAGCTCATCGGAGAGTTGGCCAAGTCCTTCACAGGTCGCTGTTGTGTTCATTTGTCGTGGAGTCTGGTCTGTCATCACGCCTCTGGCGCTCCAGAGGCTCGTAAATCTCCCACAGCAGACAGACAGCACGTGTTGCATCCTCACGTGTTCCTCTTCGTAAAGCATTGTATGATGCACAACCCCTGGCAATAATTATGGAATCACCGGCCTCGGAGGATGTTCATTCAGTTGTTTAATTTTGTAGAAAAAAAAAAGCATTTTACAGACATGACACAAAACTAAACTCATTTCAAATGGCAACTTTCTGGCTTTAAGAAACACTATAAGAAATCAGGAAAAATATTTGTGGCAGTCAGTAACGGTTACTTTTTTAGACCAAGCAGAGGGAAAAAAATATGGACTCACTCAATTCTGAGGAATAAATTATGGAATCACCCTGTAAATTTTCATCCCCAAAACTTAACACCTGCATCAAATCAGATCTGCTTGTTAGTCTGCATCTAAAAAGGAGTGATCACACCTTGGAGAGCTGTTGCACCAAGTGGACTGACATGAATCATGGCTCCAACACGAGAGATGTCAATTGAAACAAAGGAGAGGTTTATCAAACTCTTAAAAGAGGGTTAATCATCACGCAATGTTGCAAAAGATGTTGGTTGTTCAGTCAGCTGTGTCTAAACTCTGGACCAAATACAAACAACATGGGAAGGTTGTTAAAGGCAAACATACTGGTAGACCAAGGAAGACATCAAAGCGTCAAGACAGAAAACTTAAGCAATATGTCTCAAAAATCGAAAATGCACAACAAAACAAATGAGGAACGAATGGGAGGAAACTGGAGTCAACGTCTGTGACTGAACTGTAAGAAACTGCCTAAAGGAAATGGGATTTACATACAGAAAAGATAAACGAAAGCCATCATTAACACCGAAACAGAAAAAACAAGGTTACAATGGGCTAAGGAAAAGCTATCGTGGACTGTGGATGACTGGATGAAAGTCATATTCAGTGATGAATCTCGAATCTGCATTGGGCAAGGTGATGATGCTGGAACTTTTGTTTGGTGCCGTTCCAATGAGAATTATAAAGATGACTGCCTGAAGAGAACATTTAAATTTCCACAGTCATTGATGATATGGG
This sequence comes from Thalassophryne amazonica, assembly GCF_902500255.1. Lineage (NCBI taxonomy): Eukaryota > Metazoa > Chordata > Actinopteri > Batrachoidiformes > Batrachoididae > Thalassophryne > Thalassophryne amazonica. The sequence continues at coordinate 28,035,271 of NC_047113.1, forward strand.
GCTGCATGTCGGGTAAAGGCACTGGGGAGATGGCTGTCATTACATCATCAATAAATGCACAAGTTTACGTTGATATTTTGGACACTTTTTTTTATCCCATCAATTGAAAGGATGTTTGAGGATGATGAAATCATTTTTCAAGATGATAATGCATCTTGCCATAGAGCAAAAACTGTGAAAACATTACTTGCAAAAAGACACATAGGGTCAATGTCATGGCCTGCAAGTAGTCCGGATCTTAATCCAATTGAAAATCTTTGGTGGAAGTTCAAGAAAATGGTCCATGACAAGGCTCCAACCTGCAAAGCTGAACTGGCAACAGCAATCAGAGAAAGTTGGAGCCAGATTGATGAAGAGTACTGTTTATCACTCATTAAGTCCATGCCTCAGACACTGCAAGCTGTTATAAAAGCCAGAGGTGGTACAACAAGATACTAGTGATGTGTTGGAGCGTTCTTTTGTTTTTCATGATTCCATAATTTGTTCCTCAGAATTGAATGATTCCATATTTTTTTCCCTCTGCTTGGTCTAAAAAGTAACCGTTACTGACTGCCACAATTTTTTTTTCCTGATTTCTTATAGTGTTTCTTAAAGCCAGAAAGTTGCCATTTGAAATGACTTTAGTTATGTGTCATGTCTGTGATCTGCTTGAACATCCTCCGAGGCCGGTGATTCCATAATTTTTGCCAGGGGTTGTAGAAATAATTATGCTGCACTTTAAGTGATCCCAAGTCCCATCTGTGCCGCCAAGAAATAAAATAGGGTCACTTTTTTTTTCAATGCTACTGTTAGAATACAGAATAGACTGCAATGCTTGATGGTGTGTGTGTGTGTGTGTGCGTGCATATAGACATTCTTGCTTCTGTCCCACATCCAGCAACTTCTCTGTAAAGCCGATGGATAGGGTATGCCAAGCTTATGTAACCCTACGTGGGAATACGCTAAGGGACGCAAAGTGGTCAGCGAAATGGATGCAAAAATGAAATGTTTAATTTTTGGCAAAGGCTATACGCCCAACTGTTGTGCAGATAAGTCATACATTGAACATTACACTCCCAGCCGTTGGGCAGATAAATATAATGTCTTATTCGCCCAACCGTGATCATGTATTTGACATGATTTGTGCATCTAAACTACGTTTTTTTACACCACTTTTTAAGGCTCTGTCGTGGCGTATGTTTGACACATTTAACAGCGTCGTGTTTAATTACTGCGAAAACACCGCAATGGATCAAAACAGACAAACTTCATAAGCATTTTTAACGGAAGCCTGTTAACGACGACGAAACAGTTTGTGATCAAAATGCTGCTTGTTGGCTGTAAGATGGTGTTAGTTTGACACAGTTCCCTGGGTGTGATGAGCCAAACAGAACCACTTTAGATCACAGCTCCTCTGCGGGCTGCGAACCCTCCCGCAGTCGGCGAAAAAATATCCGCCTTTTTCCCTCCCCCGTTGAAACCGGAAGTAAGCTTAGAAGCGCGCACATTGTTCAGTTGTGGTTGGGCGTATATGCTCGCGTATTTACTTTATTGAACCAATGGTTGGGCGTATAGCAACTCTGTAAATTTTTTCACTGACCTTTGGCGTAGGGCTCTGGACACAGATGTTCAATGCAACACTGCGCTACTGTATGCAAGTCTACGCAACACAAACTGTACACCAGAGGTCTCAAACTGATTCCAGAAAGGGCCAAGAGGGTGCAAGTTTTCTGTCCTTTCTGGAATCAGTTTGAGACCTCTTCTGTACACCATGCCTACGCAATTGTACACCACCCTATGCCAGTCCAGCGAAAAATCCTTTTCGGTTTTTTTTTTTTTAATCAGTACATACCTGCATTGTTAGAGTTTGTTCATCCCATTGGGCTCTATTATTGCTGCTGAACTTTGTTGGCAGTGAATCTTCAAAACCACAGAGGCAGCCCAAGCTTCCCCCTGCGCGCAACATTTTTTTTTCATGATGTGCAGCCTTTCCAGCATCCTTGATACACAGCACAGTGCAACTCTACACAGGCCCGGCGTGAAAAGGACTTATAACGGGAAGTGTTTTGAAGTGGTTGAAGTCTTTTATTGTGGGAAGTAAACAGCGGTTATGTGGTAATGGAGCTTTCTCAAGAAGGGCAGCTGTCAGGAGTGGAGTTCTTCAAGGAAGTACATTGGGTCCACTTTAAAGTATTGCAACATAAAGATTTATGTTGGTGACACCAAATTTATCATCGGGTGAACGTGATTGATATGGTCCACCACAGTATCCATGCTGTGTTTGATTAGTCAGTTAAATGGGAATTACTTTTCACCCTGAGAAAATGCTAGGTGTTGCATCTTGGTAAGCATAAGATTTATGATGCATGGGTTTAGGTGGTGGTAGCGACCTTGTAAAGGACCTTGGAGTACATGTTGATAATAGTCATTCATAACTCATTTCCATAAATTGTGTCTGTAGCAAATAGATTTCTAGTCATTATATGAAGGATTTTTAAAAAAATACATAATGGTATGAAGCCTTGGTCAGACCCAGTTTGGAATATGTGGTGTCCATTTGGAGTAAATATTACCTAGCAATAAAAGAAAAGTTGAGACTAGAAGGTGTGCAAAATGTTATTAATAAACTAGTGTCAGAAATCTCAGAACTAAATTATGAGGAGTGATTACGAATGTTGAAGATCCCCACACAAATGTTCAGAATGATGCAAGGATACATTATCCATGTGTATAAGTCTACACGAGTGGCTAGACTTCAGTAGTGTTAACGTGTTTCTAATAATCAAGGATTCAGACACATAAGAGCTTCTATTTAAAATACAAAAATGCAGAAGCAAAATGACGCAAAGGCAGTACTTCTCCCAAAGGTGAGTGAGTGAGTGAGTGGCTCCAATAATAAATGCATTCAAGTCGCAATTGGATAACTTTTGGGTTAAGACTGCTGTTCAGTTTCAAAGCACTGGCAGATGTATTTGAATTTTAAATGGGGTGGACAGCTGATAAGGACCAGGGAAATGTTCTCTGCGGTCCACAACATCGAAGCAGATATCTGTTTACCTTTTCTATATTACTGCATTTCAAATCCACATTATGTAATGTCACTTTCACCCTGACCTCAACGTGTCAGACTTCAGCATGTATGATAACATTATCTAGGCTGTTACTGGAGATATCAGATGCTGTCTGCAATTCCAGTATTTCTAGCTCCACATTCTCACTGGGTCAAATACAGATCCAGACTTTATCATATACCAGATGTTAGGGTGGCTGCCACTCAAGACTATTTTTCTATCAATTTAGTCTGTCAGCTACTTTACAGATTAGTCGACTAACTTTCCTCCAGTGGTTTCAATAGCTACTGTCTGATGTCACCATTGTCTGGCAACTTTACAAAATTCTGTGGTTACTTTTTCAGTTTTCCCACAGCACCTCTGGAGCAATGGGCATAAACATAGGAAACCAGCAGACGTGAGAATGATTTTTAAGGCAAAGTGCATTAATGTACTTAGAAACTGTGAGAAAAGTAGTAGCAAATAAATTTGGACATTGCATGACAGTGGGGCAATATATGGCCTGACCTGTTAGAACTAGCGTTACTTAGAGCAGTCAGTTTACTTCATGAGGCATATGGCTCATCCCAAGTAGTGGCAGCACTTGGCTCCTAAAAATGTTCTGACATTGACTAACAGTGTTTCAGATGAGCTGGTGTCAGCTACTGTAGTAATCATGGCTACCCTAACCTTAACTCCTAACACCAACCCTAACCTTAACCTGCTTTTTACCAGATCATTGTTCCTTTATTTCTTGCTTGCATTTTATTTATAATCTTCAATGTCATTTTGTGTTTTTTTGTTTGTTTTTCTCCAGCTAGTGGCAGTGAGATATCAATAGGCCCCCAAAGGTCTATAACTATTTGTAATAATTTCACTATTTTGAGGAAAACAATGCCAACTTGTTGTCGGTTCGAAGTTTAGATGAATACAGGTTAGCATCAGGAAGGACAACATCCTGGTGAAAAAAACCTTCGCCAAGGCCATAAATTGTGTAATCAGTCTATTCAAGTTAGGAAAGTGTTGTGGTATACTATGTGCCATATTTTCTGGAGTATAACTCACACCTGTTAAAAAAATACCTCTTGAAGAGTTAAAACCCATATACATATGTCACACTGGAGCATAAGTTATACCTTTATCTGTATTGTCAGCTCTTTAATTTGGGATTTTTGTGCATTGTTGAAATGTACATTTTATTATTGACATTTATTCTTTTATTATTAGTTTATTTTGTTTAGTCCTTTGATTCCTGGGAAAGCCCTTTGTTATTAATAATAAAGGATTATTCACTGAGCAAGTCAGGTTCATGCTTCATTTATTATATGGCTATTAAATATATATATCAGGTGTCGAAATACATTTTTAACCTACTTGCACTGGTGCTAGTAACAAAAAAAATTACTTGCACCAAAAAAAAGTTACTTGCACAACCAAAAGTCAGTCTTATATCAACCTTAAAACTCCTCCTCTGATGTGTCAGACTCTTAATTCCTCTCTGGGGAGAGATTGCCGCTGCACTGCTGCTCTCCCCTCAGTTTTTTTTTTTCAAGCGCGCGCACGAATGAATCGTCCATGAAGATTAATTTAGTTATTAACTACACAGATGTATAATAAAACAAATGGTGACTGGTTTATAACACAATTATGACAGAGTTTCAGGGGAGAGAGCGAGAGAGGAACTAAGGAGCCCTGGAAGTGTCATCGCAAAATGTTTTGCATGTGGAGAGAATGTGCGCTTGTTTTATTATATTGTGCGCTCATTTTATGATATTGTACGCACGTTGACTGTTAGTCAACAAACCAGCAGACAGTGTAATACATTTCCCCATTAGAAATGGATCTGATCAGGGTATGTCATCATGGTTTGGGCGCACAAGGACATACAGAGAACTCCAGCTGCCCAGCATGGCATCATCTGGAGTTTAAGCACATTAAAAAGGATGCTGAGGTCGAAGCATCGTGAGGATGACAATTTAGGTCATATTATGAAGTTCATTTTGAACGAAAGGAAAACATGCGCACGTTTTATTAATTCGAGGGCTCAATTAAAGGAAAACATGCACGAATTATCACGGCCAGGAAAATGTGCGCAAGTTTTATTAATTTGAGAGCCCGTTTTATTCATTCGTGTGCTCAGTTAAAGGAAAACATACACACAAATTATCATGGCCAGAAAAAAAAATCACTTTAAATGACGTCTCCTGGGTTCCGTAAAGGAACCGCAGCGGCAACCACTTTTTTTTCACGTGCGCGCACGAACTAATCATCTGTGACGATAATTTTTTTTAACTACACAGATGTATAATAAAACAAATGGTGACTGGTTTATAACATAATGATGACAGAGAGACAGAGGAGCTGCAGCCAGCCAGTTTTTTTTTTCTTTTCTTTGTTTACATGTGCGTGCGCGAACACAACAAATGGAGCACAGTAACTCGCTCCGTGTGTCTGAGTCATAAAACGCAGGGAAGACGAAGACAACACTTCGGGGAGGTGTGTCTTCGGGGAGACACACTTTAGGGGAGGTGATGGTCTAGTGGTTAAGGTGTTGGGCTTGAGTCCAGAAGATCATGGGTTCAAATCCCCGCCTGACTGGAAAATCACTAAGGGCCCTTGGGCAAGGCCTTTAATCCGCTATTGCTCCCGGTGTGTAGTGAGCGTCTTGTATGGCAGCACCCTGACATCGGGGTGAATGTGAGGCATAATTGTAAAGCGCTTTGAGCGTCTGATGCAGATGGAAAAGCACTATATAAATGCAGTCCATTTACAACACACTGGAAATTGTTTTTTTCCTTATTTATTCCTTTATTGGTTAATTTTACTGGTGCTTATAGTTGATAAAACTTGGATAAAGTTACTTGCACCAGTGCAAGTGGAGTATAAAATTACGTGTACCGCTCGAATAATATGTGCACAAACTAGCACATGCACGTACTATTTCGAACCCTGTTTTATATTTATTTATATATATATATATATATATATATATATATATATATATATATATACACACACACATACGTGAACTTACGGTATCATCTGAATATGAAAGCTGCTGATGGTTTTGGGCTCATAGTCAGACCCGTTTGCTTTCTTCACCTCTGTGAAGAGCTTGCTTAAAAGATGGTCAGATTAGCTGGTAAGCTTTCAATCTGTGTTTTTTCCGATGTTGTTTAGATATTTATGGAATATGTTCATGCCTGATTTGGCATTTCTTCTCGTGTTTTTAGCTTTCTGGTTTGTAACGAATGTGATACGTGATATGGACTGATTGTGATAGTAACGGTCTGATTTGGGAAAATATCAGACCGGAAATCAGCCAATCAGAGTGTGTTAGTGTCGTAGCCACATAATAATTCTAATAATTATTGTTATTAATAATATGGAATGTGTTATTTTCCAGTGTAAATAAGTCACAGGACCTCCCAAGCTATTAAAAAAACCCCTTGTGACTTATACTCCAAAAAATATTGTAAGTGACATGTGGGGGCCTCACTGAAGTATTGATGGATCCACATGTTGATTTGGCACAAGTTTTACACAGGATGCTCTTCCAAACTCCAAATGTACAAGGAGAGTTGGGCATGAGTGGTCTAATTGGGGACATTGTCAAACACTGTCTATTGCCAATTGCAATGAGTCTGTTGCTCGTTGGCCAACCCTTTTTAAATTTGATAAACAATTAGTGTACTTGTTGGTGGAATGTGACAGAACTACTTCATATCAATGCATCTGCTATTTTGAGGTTGTATATTTAAATGACAGAGGCAGTATGAATAATTAACGAGATTCCCCTAAATTTTGTGAAACTAGACAACACCATCATTATTCAAATAACTAGAAGCACTCGGAGAGCTCAAACCCCCGCCAAGGCCATAGGGTCATTGACGTCACATGGAATACCCTTTGGCAAAGAGACTTATTCCACGTCGTTTCATGATCTACTGTCATGTTTCAGATTCAGTGGTTAATCCTCTGGGGTCCGAGGGCATTTTTTGGACAGTTCCCTCGCCTGGGATAAATGTTTTATTATTGCTGTTAACAGCTCTCCCTGCATCCCACAATCAAGTTTTGTCTTTTTTTTCAGGATAACCTGTACTTTCAATATATATATATGCTATAGTTGTGTTTTATAAGTGTAATAAAGGTTTACAGTCAGAAATAAGAAAGGAAAAAGTAAAGCGGAAAATAATTTTGGTGGATGGTGGCTTGAAAATCCACGGAGTTAACTTTTCAGCAAAAAAAAAAAAAGTAAGTTTCTATCTCATATCATTAAAAAGTTATTTATAATTTAGTAAAGCTTGATCTCAGCTGTTGTATACAACGGCCTTGGCCCCAGAGGGTTAAACCCTTAGATCTTCAGCAGATGTATTTATAAAGAGAAACTGCATGAACTACATGTTTTTTTTTATCTTATAATAACAAGTTTATTCAATGAGGAGACACAAATGCTAAATTATTGTTGTGTCGTAACTTAATTTTTGTTCAGCCTTTGTGACCCGTCTTCATGAAGTTAGATGCAAAAATGTTGAAATTGGCCTATCCTGCAATGATAAAGAATCCTTAAAAAAATTACTGGATCCGGCTTGGGTTTCAGATCATTACCAAAATTTAATGACTTCTAAGTTAGGCCAAGATACACCCCTGGTAAAAAAAAATTTCATTGAAATCCGTTGAGGATTTTTTGAGTAATCCTGCTAACAATCCAACCAACCAACCAACCAACAAGCAAACGGACGCGACCGAAAACATATCCTCCTTGGCGGAGGTAATGAATGTTTCTGAGTTCAATGGAATGAATATTTAATGCGGTGATCATGTCAGAAATGAGTCCAGCTTTTCATTCTTTCGTCCTGCTAACAGCCTCCAGATAGTGCAGTGGATTTGTTTTTATGTGTGTGTTACAACAATTAGCAGCGTCAGTTAGCTTAATCAAATTATTTCTCGGTAGAGTCGTTGTCCCTCACGCGCGCATACACGTGCAACCTGATCGGCGCTTGTGCGTGCATGTACTACCAAAAAAAAACAAAAAACTTTGTACATCCTCAGTGCAATGAAAAAAAATCACATCAGAAATGAGTCCAGCTTTTCATTCCAACTTCCTGCCAACAGCCTCCAGACAGCACAGTGGATTTTTTTTGTTTGTGCTTGCATGCGCATGTTGTGTGGGTGTGCGTACATGAGCACGCATGCACAAGCGCACCTGGGCACGCGTACATGCACACACGTGTGTGAGCACGAGGATGTGCGCGCGTGCATGTGTGTGCAGAGTGTAGTGGTAGCAAACGTATGGAACCAAATTTGCACTCTAAAATGCAATGCAACACAAATGGAATGAATTAATTCATGTCATGTGACACACAACGCACCAATCAAATGACAAGGATCCACTCAGCCATTATATAAATCTAGCTAAAGCACTTCTAATATCACTTCTATCCCGTGACTGATGCACAAACGAGGAATTCAAAATTCTGTTTATGATCAAATCTGATAAACTGGCCAATTTTTTGGATCCAGATGTAGCCTAAATTTACATATGTGAAAAATTGTGTAACTGTTTATTTTCAGAAGACCTAGACTTGTGATGGACTTTCCCAATTTAAACTAAATATGAAAGCAGACTTTATCCAGTGGTCACAGCAGCAAGTTGCATTGAAAGTTTTGCTCTGTATTCAAAGGCAAATGTGGCTTGTCCCTTATTTTCAATAGCTGACTGGTGTGCAGTGCAGTCATAGAGAGATACAAGGTTAATCACATTAGCGACTGCTCTACCTTGTAATGCACACAGACAAGTGTGCATGTAGGGTTCCATGAAACGGCGTGCAGACAGATATTCATGTATAAGGCAAAGGAACACAATACTGATGATTTTGAGCAGCACGCTTTAAGTTTAGATCATGATCTAAACCCTGTGTATAAAAGTAGCAGTGGGTGTTTGTGTTGTCTGTATGTGTGTGTGACAAAGGCAAAGAAGGATGAGGGTGTAATTTATTTGAGGTTTCTTGAACACTGAGGTCAGAACTTCTCGTTAATTTTTTCCCTCCTTTTCCATGAGTTTTTGGCTGTGCTGCACTAAAGTTGCCCTTTAACTGAGTTACTGTCTTTTCCATGGGGTCTAGAGTCAGTCATAGATGGGCACAGTGTGGCCAATCCTTTTCAGTCAAGACTAAATTGCGTTCCATCTCTAATGTTGTGATGCAGTGATAAAGTACATGTGCCCACATAGTGTCCATATGAAAGCCTGTGAGTCATTAATGAGTATACAGTGCAGACTGGAGTCAGTCTTGTGGATTTTTAAGCCTCACATAAAAGTGAGGAGTCTTTGATCTCTTTCATGGTTTTATTGGACCTGAATGTCTCACTGAAATGCAAGCACATGTGGGGTCTGTTGAACATTGAAGAGGTCTATTTGTAAGCAGTAAGCTTCTTAATATTGTAATATGTTGTACTGAATTTGTAATACGTTTTTGCTCAAGGAAATTTATGAAGTGCATTATTAATAATAATGCAGCAGGGGTGGTGGCCAATTGGTTAGTGCACTTGATTTCATTGCGGAAGGTTCTTGGTTCAAACCCCACCCCTGCCACATTTCTCCATGTAATGTGGAGTTGCGCCAGGAAGGGCATCCAGCGTAAAACATGCCAGTTCAGCATGCAGCTCCACCTTGGATTTGCTGTGGCAACCCTGAGTACAAATAAGGGAGTAGTCGAAGGGACTTACTGTTATTAATAATAATGTGCTTCACAAATTTCCTTGAGCAAAATATATTTATCCTCCTGACTACCAGGGGATATATATATATATATATGTATATGTATATGTATGTATATGTATATGTATGTATGTATGTATATGTATGTATGTATATATATGTATATATATGTATCAATCAATTCAATCAATTTTTTTTTTATATAGCGCCAAATCACAACAAACAGTTGCCCCAAGGCGCTTTATATTGTAAGGCAAGGCCATACAATAATGATGTAAAACCCCAACGGTCAAAACGACCCCCTGTGAGCAAGCACTTGGCTACAGTGGGAAGGAAAAACTCCCTTTTAACGGAAGAAACCTCCAGCAGAACCAGGCTCAGGGAGGGGCAGTCTTCTGCTGGGACTGGTTGGGGCTGAGGGAGAGAACCAGGAAAAAGACATGCTGTGGAGGGGAGCAGAGATCGATCACTAATGATTAAATGCAGAGTGGTGCATACAGAGCAAAAAGAGAAAGAAACAGTGCATCATGGGAACCCCCCAGCATTCTACGTCTATAGCAGCATAACTAAGGGATGGTTCAGGGTCACCTGATCCAGCCCTAACTATAAGCTTTAGCAAAAAGGAAAGTTTTAAGCCTAATCTTAAAAGTAGAGAGGGTGTCTGTCTCTGTTGGGTATTTTCTCCTCCAAACATTCTTAAAACCTTTGATAAGACAAACAGAGTCAAGAAACACCAGTGAGACAGAAAGTCAAATTTTACGCGCGGAGTGCGGCCAGGCTGTACACCAAAGCTACACTAAAGTCTGGCCTGCGCTTCGCTCTTTTTATTAGTGAATCCCTCATCACATCATAAAACTTGTCCTAAGGGGGGGACAACGCGAGACAAGTTTCTTCCCGTAACATAAACACATACGTCAATAAGCGCAGCTGTAAGGAAAAACAGTTTCTTTCTTTACTCTTATCGTCGGAGGTCAGCACATCTCGTTCGTCTGTTGCAGTTATCAGCTGTTCTGCATCTGCCTGGAACACTAAGCATCACATCACAATCAGTCAAAATTCAACCTTCAGTTCTTTTACTCCCAGTCGTTAGCGGCTACGAAAACAAGTTGTGTAATAATAATAATAAGTACATCCAGCTCCAACAAGGTTGAATAACACGTACATTCTCGGGTTTAAGTGCAAACAGCACAACACCGTTCTCATCAGAAAGAAGACAAAAGGTACAAATGTTTAACAGTGATAACATATATATATATATATATATATAAAATCCTTAACATTTCCCACCTGTTTATCACCTGTTAAACATACAGTAGGCATCACCCAGCTTAGTTAGTTAGTTTATTAACTTAATCTATTCTGTCCACGTTTTTATTAATTGAACACCACCAACAGATGGAAGATTTGAATCCAGCTGCTATTTGATCAACCAGTTTATACTCGTCAGGCACTCCTCTGGGGACTCCTATTGCGTCAATATATGTTGGATTTCCTACTCCTTTCCAATCTCTTTTTACTCTATGTCTGGCTATGCCTTTCTGCCAATCCTCAGGAATAAGAGAGGCTGCATATGTCGTAACGTCTTCAGGGGTCATGGGTAACAATAATGATATTAATGCACAATAACCTGACACATTTCGTGGCAGTCTGTCAAAGATTCTGTTATCACCACACCACCACCATACATCACTCCTACCGACTGGTATAAATGAACCGTTTTTCTGTATTATTCGACTACACCACTTGTCTTATTACTTTTTCAGCTAAAGCTTCATAGGCTAAGAGTGTGTTAACTCATCACGTCAACAGTTCAAGCTTGAACTGGAGTTGTGAGCTTTTCAATATCATCATAATTCTCAGTACAGTCATTACAGTTTTCTCCACTAAGGTCTGACTGTTTCAATGCTTGATATTTTGGCATAGTTTGTTGGAAGGCCAGATTACACTGTACAAATGTATTTGACACCATTTTGCCAACCATTGTTTTGATATAAGGGATCACACAACACATGCAAAGTCCAATCAGAATTAGGACTATAATAACTGGTGTCACCATTTTCAATAGTAACTGCCAACATGGTCCTGAAGTCAACCAGGACCAGGGATTCCACCGGTTCACGGCTAGGGTGTCTTTATGCATTGCATCACGAAGTTTATTCAGCTCTTCCAATGCGTCCTGCATATCCACTGAATGAATGGAGTCTGGGATGAAAGTACAGCATGTTGTGTTCAGCAGAACACAAACTCCTCCCTGTGAACCAGTAAGCAAGTCTAAAACCATGCGATTTTGCATCACCATGGTACGTAAAGCATCTATTTCAGTGTTTTGAGCTGCTACTATTTTTTTTTTTAGTTACATTCATGAACAGACCCAATCGATAATTCAGAGTTTCAATCATTAATGAATTTTTTCCCACTCCTATCCAGGGGAACAATGAATGTGCTATTTTATCTCCTACAGACCACAATTTTTTGGTCCTTTAGTACATCCGAGCCCCACATGTGATTATGTGGTAACACATCTGGGTATATCAATCTCCTCCGTCTGGTGCTGCCATTCTTCTCTGTGGAGGTCCTACCACATATGTATGGTCAGTCACCTGGGTAGGTGCACACACACCACCCCAATTTGGTGGGAGACTCATGTACAGTCTGGAACCATAAAGCCAATAGATGTCATCATACACCGGAATACCATTTACAGGTGGTAGCAAAAACTTACTAACATAAGCACATGATTCATCCGTTCCCCATGGACAGGAGCCTGTATAATTACATCCCCGTCCAATGTGATGAAGATAAGTACCATCCACATATTATGTTTTGGTTAGGCTTAAATTATTTGATAAAACATACGTTTGGGTACACAGACGTTTCTTAATTTTACCTACATTTTTATTCCCTGTCCCGTAAAAGCAAATTGGGAATGGCCGTTGTGATGACAATTTAACATGATGATATTTTTGTGTTTCCCTTCAGTCTAGTCAATGGAGCAGCACTTGGGCACGCTTGTACGTCCTCTGTTGAAATCCCTATCATATAAGTGGTTGCACTGAGGCAAGTGGTGTTACATCTTATCAGATTTGCTGAGAACTGCTGCCCCCGAAATACAGTTTGATTATGCATCCGTATGATAAGACATTCTGTCACCCTAGCAGGGTACGGTTTAGCCGTCAGAGCTGGGTGTGTTGAGGATATAGGTATTTGCGAACAAACATAACAATTAGTAACGTAATTCCATAGCCAATAAATGAACATATCTGTACCACATATTAGTATGGTATATATGAGGGTGTCCATCTGTCTCATTCACATTATGAATAAACCTCTTCTGATGTTGCTTGCGTTGTTCTCTGGCTTGGTCCACAGTGAGCTGCAATTCTTGGGTCAACCACCAGGCCAGGAATCCGAGGAGCACGAAACACACTAAGATCACAACGCAACCGGCTGCCCTACCAACAGTCCGGCAGCGGCGGCGCTGAGCACGCCGCTCCGGGGTCTGCTGTAGTTCAGTCATGATTGCTAGGATACAGTGTTGTTAACCACCTCACCTAATAGTGCAAGGATCTCCCTGCTTCACTGGCATTGAGACAATCTATTGCTAATTAAATAGACTCCCTTTGTAGCCAGACTTCCCCTTCCACTGTGGAGGCCGCCAACACACGCTGTATCTTACAGTGATGTATCCACGTTGATCTCTCCGCTATCTTTACTGCAGTTGGTGTTGTTAACAGCACTTGGTATAGACCTTCCCAACGAGGACTGGACTCTGATGAACACCCAGTCTCCTGGCTAGACTACTGGAAGGCCGTCCTGTGGAAGATCAAAATTATTCGGCAGTAAATGTGTTTAAGTTATCTCTTTCTGTGTTAGTCTTTTTCATAAAATTTGCTAATGTTTGTTCCTCATCTGCTGTTTTAGTATCCATGTCAAAATTGGTAGACGATATGGTCGTCCATAAAGTATCTCAAATGGTGTTAACCCTGATGGTGTTGGTGTTATTCTCATATACAATTTTACTAGGTCCAACATTCAATCCAGGTTCGTTTTGTCTCTTCTGTACATTTCCTTAATCTTATTTTTATTGTGCCCTTTGTCCTTTCCACTAATCCGGCACTGTGTGGATGATAAGCACAATGATTTTTGAGATTGACCTGTAGCGCTTCTCCTACGTATTGCACTATTGTATTAACAAAATGCGCTCCATTATCTGAATAGACTGTTTCTGGTATTCCAAATCATGGAATGATGTCTTTGCACAATGCCTTAGCCACTGTAAGTGCACCTGCATGTTTTGTAGGGAACAATTCTACCCATTTTGAGAAGGCATCAATTATGACTAAACAAAATTCCTTCCCTTCATGTTTACTCAGCTGTATATAATCCATATGAATCACTTGAAAGGGATATTGCATATGCATCGAACCCATAAAGACAAAAAATAGATTGCAATTGCGATATCATACCCCCTGATGAGACATGCGTCACGCCATGGCTCATAATAGCTGCCCATTTAAACATATTTTTTGGCAATATGGGTTTCTTTTGTGGTCATATCCGGAGGGGTGTCATATAGGAGAAAAATAGAAAGAGCTGTTGCCGCCTTTGCGGTTTTGTCAGCAACGTCATTTCCTTTTGAAACACTGTCAGAGCCTTTGGTGTGAGCCGCACATTTGCATATAGCAATTTGGTTAGGCAATTTCACAGCTTTCATTAGTGCAGTTAGGAGAGTGGCATGAGTCACTGGCTTTCCAGATGATGTCACCATTCCACGCTCTTCCCACAGTTTTGCAAACACATGCACTGTGCTAAAAGCGTACTGGCTGTCTGTATAAATTGTTACAGCCGTACCTTTAAACAGATAGCAAGCTGCAGTTAAAGCAACTAATTCAGCTGCTTGTGCCGAAAATGAGGATGGCAATGAAGCAGAATCCAATACTTCTGAATTTGTGACAACAGCAT